>NW_026843711.1:5622500-5922500 GCF_030254825.1 Meriones unguiculatus
GATGAAAATAATACATCTTGAAATGGTTGAAAACAAACAAAAATAGACTCCAAGGGAGCAAGAGAAAGTCCTTATTAAATAATCACATCAGTCTATGCTCTTAGGGTCCCCTGGTTAACTTCTTTGCTGTCATACTACTTGGGACTTTAATTCAAATTCTGATTAAATTACTGGTTAGGTCCTGCTGTTTAAACTCTCTATCCAATTGCACATTGATTCACTAAAGGATTTGTTCATAAAATAAACAAAAAATCTATTTTATCTATCTATCTATTTATTTATTTATTTACATATTTATTTTACATTACATCTTGATGGTAGCCATGTCCCTACTCTCCTCTTGATTCCTTCTTTCCTCTGCCCCATATCCCTCCTCCCCTATTCCACATTAAGAAGCCACCCTATGCTCCCCTACCAGCTCATCAAGACACATCAGGAGTAATATCCTCTTCTCCACTGTGGCTTGTAGAGTAAGTTCAACTAGGAGTAGGTTATTCAAGAATAGGCAACAGAGTCCTTGTTAGTCAAACTCAAACCTTTTTAGAGCAGCAAGAGTTCATGATTGCCTTAGCAAGTGTGGAGTGTAAAAGGACTTCTGAATCTGCAGTAGGACATTTATTCAAACTCTCTCCCCTAGTACTCCATTTTCTTGTTGTTGCTGTTGTTGATGATGATGCTCTTCACCACTCTATACTGAGTAAAGGTTGTCTTGAATTGTAATCCCCTATTTAATGAGTGCAAGGAACATATTTTGTGTTATTCTTAGGTATTTTTTTTCATCATTTGACATCTCTAATCATATTCCTGGCTCCTAATTTTTAAATCATTTTTGTGTCATATTTATCCTTTACATTTTTCTTGATGAAATTCTCATATACCACTCCTGAAGCTCCCTTAAAATCTTAGGCACAACTTTTTAATTATATAATTATTTTTATATTTATTACACATTGTTCAAATTATATGCCAGCTGTAGCAACCTTCATCATTCTATCCCCATTCCAAAGTCCCTCCCTCTTCTACTCTCATGCCATTCTCCATGTCCACTAATGGGGGAGGTGTGCCTCTCCTTCTGTCTGAACCTAGAGTATCAGGTCTCATCAGGACTGGCTGCACTGTACTCCTCTATAGCCTGAAAGGAATGCTCTGTCCTCAATGCGGGTGATCAATGAGTCAAGAACAGAATCAGAACCTGTTCCCATTACCAGGGAACAAACTTCGATTCTAAGCTGCCATGGGCTACCTCAGAGCTGGTCCTTGAATGGAGTATCATCAATGGTCTTTGGTTGGAGTATCAGTTTCCTAAAAGACCTCTGTAGACAGATATTTTGGTTCTTTTGATCTGTTTGTGGATTTCCTCTCCAAAGGTTACTATATCCCTCAATTGTTGTAAGGTTTTCTCTACTCTGCCCAAAATTGGTTATAAGTCTCAGCATCTTCTTCTGTAAAGTGCTTGGTAGAGTCTTTCAGAGGCCCTCTATGGTACAATCCTTTCCTGTTTTCTTTTTTTTTTCTCCTTCATATGACGATCCCATTTCTCTTCTGAGTGTTGATTGATCATCTTACCCTGGGTAGTCATGCTTGTTTAGCATCTTTATGTGGACTGATTTTACTATGTTTATCCTATGTTATATGCCAGGTATCCTCTTATAAGTGAGTGTATATAGAGTGTGTTTCTGCTTCTGGGATACCTCACAAAGCATGATCTTTTCTAGACCCCACCATTTACCAGAAACATTATTTTTTTTAATTGCTGAGTAATATTCAATGTGAAAATGTACCACTATTTCCTTTCCTCCAGTGAGGGAGATACGTTTTTTATGCAGTTTCTGGCTATTTATGAGTAACACTGCTATGAACATTTCTGAACAAGTATCTTTGTTGGGTACTTGAGCACATATTGAATATATGCCTAGGTGTGGTATAGCTGGATCTTTAGGAATTGGTACTTACAATGGTCTAAGAAATCACCAGACTGATTTCGAAAATAGTTTTACAAGATGAAATTCCAAACAGCAATGGAAAGGGGGTGTCCTTTTGCCACATTCTCTCACACCTATTGTCACTTGATAATTTTTAATATGTCATTTAGGTATTTTTTTAAGTCAGTCTCTATCCTGGATATAAATCCATTGCCTTATAAATACCTAGAAGAGAATCTCCCACATTCTATCTGATTTCATTTCTCCAGTTTGGCTGGTTGCTTAACTGTACATTTATAAACTTAAATACTTTCATGAAGTCCCACATGTCAGCACTAATTTTGTGGTATATATGGTCCTTTTCCCGAACAACCATTCCACTATGGGGTTTTCAGCAGAGAAGACTACCTGTACTTGGATTTAAGCTGAAAGACAATCTCTTGCAGCTGGCTGTCAACTATACTAGTTTTTCAGTATTTCTGTGTAGCCATGATCTTTTTTCAGGGTGGATGATAAAGCAAATGCCCATGTGCAAATTTGGCATACTTAAGTCTAGCCATTGTTTCCAGAATAAGAATCTTTTTTTTTTCGTTTGACTGCTTTTTGTATGATTACCAGAAGATCTATCATGTATACAAAGGTAAAGGTTTCTCAATCCTCAGGCAACGTTCCTTGCCTTAAGGACCAACCATTCAGAATCACCTCTTTATATTGCCCAGAATTTCTGTGCTGTAATCGAGAGGAAGATGACTCTCACTGTACTTTGGAGATACTACCACCACTTCAAGCCTATTCTCCCTCACTAACAAGCATCCTAGAAGATCCATGCTAGTGCATGAAAAAGAGTTTCCTTGGGTTACACCTGAAATGGTTCAAAAAAGTTTCATAGAAGTAAGAGCCAAGACCAGGATATGCCACAACTCATAGTGATACTATTATATTCTTCAAAGAGGTAAACACACACACACACTCACACACACACATATATATATATGAACTTGCCTGACCAAACATGAATTGTGCACTCACCTTTGCTGATTTTGAATAATTGAGATCTACTTGTTTTTGTTTTTGTTTTTTTTTTTATATAGAAAGTGTTGTCCTTTTCTGTGTCTACTCTGATATGTGTCCCCTATATTCCACAGTCTTTGCCCACTGTGACCCTGCTTCTTGACTCTCTGGGGCATAGCTTGATATACAGAAACAAAGAGCTTATATTAGACACACATGAACACATGAAAACACACATATGCATAAGAATGCACACTGACCCAGACATGCAGGCACAAGCACAGCAACACAAAGACAGACACCATAACAATCAGGGCCATGTGTGGGAGCCTAAGGATGAAAAAAAATCCTAGGTGAAATTCTATCTTTATCCCACATTTAACCTCTGAATGATTGGCTTATGGTGGATTTTTGGTGAGGTGAAACACATAAAAATGTAATTGTAAATATTCATTGAGTGATAGGGTTCATAATGATGCTATCATTTGCATTTAGAAATAAGAGTTTATGTAATCCTTCAAGTAAGATTTACTATATAGCCTTAGTACTGGTTAGATAAGTGAGGAGTAATTTCATCTGAACTTTTTTTGATCCTCAAGATGATCGTGATAGAAAGAAAAAGAGTTGTCACAACATTTACTTCTGACTCCTATATTCGTATTAAATACTCAACACAACTCTTCATATGGCTAGAGAGGTTAATTGATAGGTAGTTGGTGTTTGAGAAATAATAGATAGTTGAATATCTACCTAGCTACAAGCATACAGTTTTTCATAGATTAAACATGGATCAATGGATAGAAAGAGGGATGCAAATACAGACTGATGTTATACAGATAGTTGCAACATAAATACCTACCTTTGTAAGTTGATGATAGATAGATGTCAGATGTAATGAAAAACTAGGTATTAAAAACATGGTATCTTTAACTTCATAAACATACACTAAGAATTAATTACTACATCTAATTAAGATCAAATGATTGGACATTTAAACTTCAGAGTTGTCCACCAACACAAAAACAAAGAAAAGGAAAAAAGAAATTAAAAAATTAAACAAAACAACGATGTTCAATTAAAAAAACAAACGTTTGTTCAGGAATAAGTGCCATGGACCAGCACAGTCAGGTTCCCTGTGTCCAAGGAAATCAGAGATTTGGAAATCAGGAAGGCACAGTTTCAGGCAAGTGACAAACAGAGGCCACACTGAAGACTGATTCTGCTGCAATTTTAAGAAGTCAAGCTAATAATTTTACAGTGATTTAATAAGGAAGAACCTTGGACCATGTATGGATATAACCTAGAACCTCTGCTCGGATGTAGACCCTGGTAGCTCAATAACCAATTGGTTTCCCATACTAAGAGGAACAAGGACTATTTCTAACAGGAACTCAAGGGCTGGCTCTTTGAGCTCCCCATCCCCCAAGGAAGGAGCAGTTAGGCCACAGAGGAGGACATTGTAGCCAGTCCTGAAGATACCTGATAAAACAGGATCAGATGAATGGGGAGGAGGTCACCCCCCTATCAGTGGACTTTGAAAGGGGCAGTGAGGAGTGTAGGGAGGGAGGGTGGGAGTGGGAGGGAATGAGGGAGTGGTATACAGCTGGGATACAGAGTTAATAAAATGTAACTGATAAGAAAAGTTAAAATTAAAAAAATAAGGAAGCATCTTTAACTTGGCATGCTTCCCAGAACATTTAGACTTTTACCAAAGATACAAAATGTGTATTTTAACTCAAAAGTGTAGCTAAGCATAAAGCAATGCCCACAAGAAATCTTGGCCTGGAAACTTTCTGATCAATACAACCAAGAAACAAAAACTCAAATTATGGTTTCTTTATCACTGACTAGTGAAGAGGAAAGTCAGGAGCTATAATAGTCACCTTAGCCAAGTCAAATACCTGCTAAAGTGATTTTCTACATTAAAGTCTAACTACACCTTGGTCTACCATCCTCCCATATGCCTTGCTAAAGATTTATAATATTCCTTAGAAACAAGAAGCCAAAGGGAGGCATGCTCAAGCCTGCTGTACTGGATTATGCTGTTTTTTCCTTAGAAGGAGCTCATTGTTTCTTTTTCACTTCTTGTAATTCTTTCTGATAAAGAATATGATTATTTGCTTCTTTTAAGATTTTTCTTCTTCCATTCTATTCTTTTTAAAGCTTTTAATAATCTACCAAAAATATATTTCCTTGAATAATTACTTTTATTGTACCAGGAATCACAGAGAAAATCAAAAGGCTCATTATTCCAATCATTGATCAGAGAAAACAGGATTTCTTGAGTATGTTTCTTTTTCTTAGATGGCCAGAAGGAACATCCAGGGAATTCAGGTAGCTTATTCACATAGGAATCCTGTCTCCTCCTCTTAGCAGCATAATTTTATCCTCATATAGCACATTTTTATGCTCACATGGACTCTAGAGTTAGTGTGGCAAATAAGTCTGTCCATTGTTGCTGGCTATATTCAGGATATACACTCTGAAAACCTCCTTCAATCTATGAAACTGCTTCAGTTATTACCATGTACCAACTGATACTTAAATTCTGCAAGATAGGACTGCTACAGAAGGTAATTATGATGCTGAAGATATTTAGCCACACAACCTCAGCTTTAGCATACAGCCTTTAAAGACACAACTACAGTAAAAAAGAAATCATCCAAATAAGATCAATGAAACTGTCAGCAAGTGAAAAAACTGAACACAGCATAGGAAAATGCATACAAATAAAAAATATATTCATGTGAATACTGCTTATTGTTTGAAAACTGTTTAAATTATTTACATTTGTAAACTAGAGTTAAAAAGCAGTATGTCCTTGAAACAAAAGGGAAGAAGAAAGGCATTCATTGTGTTTTCCAAATAAGCTGCAAATGTGAAAACCATAAGCATTTGGTTGCTGGTTTGAATGCTATTAGATGAATCTTGGAACAACATCCAGAGACTGTGGTGGGATGTCCTAGACTTGAGAGAGGAGAACTTTTGTATTCAACCATGAAGGTCTGTACAGGTAAGCTGGGACCACTCTGGTAATGATGAATGCCATGAACATGATGACTGCTCATCCAGGTTCTTCTTGCTCTTTTTGACCTAAACCTGAGGAAATGAATATTACATTTTCATGAAAGAAAATACCCAGGCTTTGGCCGCATTGTGTGGATAAGTGTTCTCTTTTAGCATAGTGGAAGAGATAGGTCAAAAGTTAAAATAGGCTCCCTTTGGATAATGCTGTTATTAGGGAGACGCCACAAAATGAAAAAGGAAAGTCTGGAGTTCCCTTGATAAGAAGTAGTGGTGTTTGAAAAACCCAGTATTCAGAATATTTGTATGAACCACTTGCTCAATGTGGGCACAACTGAAGGATTCATAATGAGAAGACAAATGTCCCCAAAAGTATTCAGAGACTTAGTGAGAGAATAGATCATTATCAGAGATGCGAGTTCTTAGGCTTGCCAAAAGACAAGGTGAAGAAATGAAACTCCAAGAGCCATGGAGAAAGCACAAGTCTGTCATGAGTACAGGGGAAATATTTGAAATTTCAAATATTTGAAATATTTGAATACCTCCCTTTCAGAGTGGAGGTAAACATGTGAAAGGTAAACTAGCATGTTCAGTTTGGTAGAAGTGGAAATTGCAAACTATCTCCCTCACATGAGGTCATTTTCCTAATCTACATCATGGAGTAGCTATCATTGCAGTACTTCCTTATCAAATTCCAACTCCTCATCAGGAACTACAATGTCTCTCTGCTGTAGTGAAAGTGGTGCCAGGTAAGGCAGAACTGTGAGTATTTATAGAAAATCCTGGATGAAATTCCAGTGCTGGTTTTATTCTCAAGCATAAGTTCAGCTGCTGTGGAATAGGTGTGAATTTTGGGGACCACATTTTGTTTTCTGTCTTGAAGAAGGGATCTGTGTTCATGAGCTCTACTTGATACTCTTGGACTTTGTTGCTTTTAGCATGTGTTTCTTGAGTTCCCTTTAGGTGTAGAAAAATATTCAAGGTCCTCAGGTTTAAGTGGGGAATATGTGAATGCCCTTAAACAGAGGAATACAGAGTGAGGAGTATCTCCTTGGTAAATAATGCATCCTGGAAGATTAACTGGATAAAATGAGGAGATTCCTGGTACCTTGGAAAAGAAGAGACAGTAGATTGATAGACCATGGTTCACAAAAGAAGGATCTAAACCGTGATTACATTGTTCTAGTAATTCCATTCTAGAATAAAAAAAAACGTGGTTGTCAGAATTGTTATGCTCCTTCAAGTGTATATTCATCTGTGCAAATCTGTAAAATAATGATGAGAACTTTGTTTTTCATACAAACAACTGTTAGTTAGGGCATGCGAACATGCAAATTAGATTTAGAATATGATATTCTGTATTCTGAACTACACCAATAATTCTGTGAGGTCAATTGGTTGCAATGCTGTTTCCTGGCAATGGTGGTCAGAGGGATTGGTACTATCCTGATATGCATTTAAAATTCAAGTGTAAGTTGACTTTGGAAAGAAAAGAATACACTTGTTGCTTCAATGGTCAGAGGCTACATAAATAACAACCTATGAGAAGAGAATGCAACAATGAGAACATCTTGGACAAAGAGGTTCTTTGTTCATCACTGTGGCATGGGGCTAAAACTCTTAGCCAGGATTAAAAACTTTGTACCTGCTGTGTTGAAGCAGGTCATAATTTCCTTTTGCACTACACTGGACTACAAGTGAATGCAATTGATTCTTACTTCTACAGGAAGAGTGGTTAATGGCTTAAATGTTCTGAGGTCATAATCATCAGAAGAGAAAAGAGTTAATACTCTGTTCATAGGATCACAAATATTGAGGGTCGTTCTGTAAAATACATATTGATACAAAGTTGTAGGCCTTTTTCTGAGGACTAAGTCTGTAATTCAATTCAGTGAAGTAAAAGAACTAAGGTAACTTAGGAATAGAGGAAGACCTGGGTCCCATATGAGAAAGAGAAAGTTTGAAACCTAGTTGGGAAAAGGCGTGGGTTTTCCAATGGTATGGGACAGAGGTGGTAAGTGCCAGTCAACATGAGTCTCCCTGCTACCATATTCAGTCAGGGTAGGTCCCATCTCTGTTCTTTAGCTTCCACTCTTCTCTAGGTTGGAGTTGTTTTATATCTTTTGCTGAGTTTGGTAGAATTCAGGAAACAACCTGACCCATCTTCAAACAGCCTGGGTGGCTGTCCATGGCTACTACTGCTTCTTCAGGTTGTCTTTCTGTACATATATGGGCAGCTGCTAGAGAGCCACATGATTTCTAGTCATAAGATGGCAGAGCATTACACAGGATCCTGCATGTAAATCTACCTCATACTTTCTGGAGACTGAAACCAGTGCAGAGCAATGGGAATACACCAAGGCTTGAATCTTTCTTCTTTAGAGTATATATGGTGGTTGTAGGTAATTCAAAGACACAAGAGGATGCTTGAGATTTCATGAATTTATACTGCAAGGAATGGCTAATTATTATTCAAAAGAGCATATCTAACATTACCTTGTAATCAGAGTAGTGAGTTTTCCTATGGTCAAAGATGGTGCTTCAGATTCCCTGTTGCACGGTTGGGCAATGACTAAGTCAATAGTGTTAATGGAGGAAAGAAGTAAGGCCTCCTTTGTGCCGGACTAGTTGTCATGAACAACTAAATAAACCAGGGAAGTTCTGAGGAACCTTGGGGACAGGGGAGTTCTGAGAACATCTTCTCATTATGGGACATTCTGAGACCACATTCACAATAAAGTACTCACACATGTTTTTTGGGAGGTGATTAGTACCATCCATATTTGGCAGAATAAGAATATCCATTCACTTCTACTCAGATGGGGAATCTCATGGGATATCTTAGGTTTTGGAGGAAGTGCCTGGTTCTCCTTACAAGCTTCCAAGTACATTTCCCAATACAAGTCCGCATATGATAAGTGCATTCTTCAAGTCTCTAGGCTATTATCATAACTATCTTCCAATATGTTAAGTGCTTCTGCAAGTACTGATGATGCCCCAACATTGATTCAGATGGCATGAGATCTGATTTCCAGGTTCAAACTTGTGCGCTATTCTCTAAAAATGGATAGTAGTAAGATCCAACTGTATGCTTGTAATCTAAGAAGGGGGTGGGATGTTGAATCTGAAGAATTCTTATAAAAAATACCACGTGAGATGCATGAACAGATCGGAATCTCCAGTGATTCTTTACTCACATAATGGGTTCTGAAACCTCAAATTGAAAAGAATGGATGCCCAAGATATCTATTGTACACAGAGTCTAATTTGAGAGTCTACTCAATATAATTAGATTACACAGAACCCATTCTGAAGAAACTGAATGTGTGAAATATCTTTTTGGATTTAGAAAGAGGGTTGGTCCACAGACTTATTTATATGATTGTAATGTGTAATACTGTTTAGTGCAGAGTGAGATAAATAAGGGCCAATTGTTTGAGAAGAAAATAAAAAGATTCAGAGGGCAGCAATAAGACTACATAAGTACCACATTACACAAAATAAATACTTTAGGTCCCAATAGGCAGGTGGCATGTAGGACAATCCTAGCCCTAGAATAATCTGACATTCTGTTCAATATAATGAGAAGAAATATGCTAACTTTGGGAAGGAAGAAAAAAATCAGCCTAATAAAAGGAATGAAAACTCTTGAAAAAGGGAAAGGAACACTATCTCCTAAGCAGAGGGTGAAGTTCCAACACATACTCTGGTGAAGAGAATTTCCCTCATACCTTACACAGGGGGAAAACATTCCAATCAAATACCTTTCAGAGTTTTTTTTTTTTTTTTTTTTTTTCAATGCAGTTTATTCAGGAACCTTGAACAATCCTCAGACCGTGGGGAAAGCCAGCCGACAGCTTAAATAGCCTCTGGGTAGCCAACCCAGGCATGCCACTTGGGCACTGCAGATAGGTCCACATACATGGAAGCAAGCCAGATCCTCAGCCTTAGCCAAATGTGGAATTGTTTGTGACAGAGAGCACTCACCATCGGGAAGGTGGAAGGCGGAAACCAGCTCCATCTTTAAGGCATAGCATTCTGCAGCTCTCTACAGTTCCCCCTGGGACATCAACCCACATGCAACCAGACATGCTCTTCTCTGGGTCCAAAGTGGCTGACCCTGAGTGCAGTGCTTAGCCTCGCATCCTGAGCGTAACATTTTAGCTTTTTATGGTATATAACCATGCTTGGGGAGAATGTCCTGCTTCAATGGCTGTAAAGGCCTGAATGATCATGGCTGCATCACACTGTTGTGAGACTCTAATCTTGTATATATACCACAGGCAAACCAAGGAGACCAACACCAGAAGGCCTGCTAATGCTCCCATGCCCACCCATTCCTTCAGATGATTCATGGCTGCAGCAATTCATGATGATAATCCTATGGCTAGTCCTGCGTCCACTCTGGTAGAATTGAATTTACTGTGACAATGGCCACTCTCAGCTGCTCCATCGTAGTATCGAATTCTCCAGTCCAATTACCTAAAATATAGCTCGACAATTGTTTAGACAGATTTGCAGCACAGGAAAAATTCTCATGTTATATGCTAGTGACTCAAAGTCCAGCATATTTTCATTGACAGCCAAGTTGAGCGATTTGCCATAGGGTATCAATTTGCTCCTGCACAAGGTCAATCCTCTGATTGAACACCATCAAGCTTCCTTTTAGTTGAGCATTAATTCCTTTATGTACACCTAAGGCATGAGCTACATTGGCTAAATGATTGTTCAGGGTCTGAGCAGTCTGCCCAGTATGACTCATGGTTAATTCCCCGGTAGTGGCTCCAACAGCCGCCAATGAGATGGCAGTAACAGTGGCGACTGTAGATCCAAGATCCCTTTTCTTTCTGAAGAGAGTCATAGCGTGAGGGGCATCAACGAGCACAGGCACCCAGTGAGGCAGGCGAGTAACCAGGGCATACCTAAATTTACTAGCATTCCAGCATTGGGCAAAAAAGCAAGTATCATTACCACAATTACTTGGCTTTATCTGGCTAATAATGAATAAAAATGGGGGATATAGACAAACAAGTGTGGGCTTATAGGAAATATTATGAGAAGCCTTAACCCCCTCGTTGGAACATTCTGCCTCAGTTCTAGAACTAGCAGTGGTGGTGTCCGAGGTCTGAGTAGGTTCAGAAGACCATCGCCCCCAGGAGTAAGACGTGCTCCATGACAATTGACTAACTCCATGTTTTCCTCCACTTTTGAAAGTCATTTAAGGTTTTTAAATTATTTTTTCCCTTTTTTAAAAATTTTTCATCAATTACACTTTATTCTGCATCCCCCCATAAGCCCCTCCCTCTTCCCATCCCAATCCCACCCTCCCTCCTCCCTCTGCTTGCATGCCACTCCCCAAGTCCACTAATAGAGGAGGTTCTCCTCTCCTTTCTGATCTTCGTCTGTCAGTTCACATCAAAAATGGTTGCATTGTCCTCTACTATGCCCTGGTAACGCTGTTACCCCCCAGAGGGAGGTGATCAAAGAGCAGGCCAATCAGATTATGTCAGAGGCAGTCCCTCTTCACATTACTATGTAACCTAATTGGACTCTGAACTGCCCTGGGCTACATCTGTGCAGGGGTTCTGGGTTATCTCCATGAATAATCCTTGGTTGGAGTATGAGTCTCTGGGAAGTTCCATGTGTTCAAATTTTCTTGTTCTGTGGCTCTCCTTGTGGAGACCCTGTCCTCTCCAGCTCTTACTATTTCCCAGTTCTTACCTAAAATTCCATTCACTCTGCCCAACAGTTGCCCATCCGGCTCAGCATCTGCTTTGATATTCTGAAGGGCAGAGGCTTTCAGAGGCCCTCTGTGGTAGGTTCCTAGGTTGTTTCCTGTTTTCTTCTACTTCTGATGTCAATCCTCTTTGCCTTTCCGGATGGGGATTGGACATTTTAGTTAGGGTCCTCTCTCTTGCTTAGTTTCTTTAGATGCATAGGTTTTAGTGGGTTTGTCCTATGTTGTATGTCTAGATGAGTGAGTATATACCATGTGTGTCTTTTTGCTTCTGGAACAACTCACTCAGGATGATCCTTTCCAGATCCCACCATTTACCTGGAATTTCATCATTTCCTTATTTTTCATTGCTGAGTAATATTCCATTGTGTAGATGTACCACAATTTCTGCATCCGTTCTTCAGTTGAGGGGCATCTGGGTTGTTTCCAGCTTCTGGCTATTACAAATAAAGCTGCTGCAAACATGGTTGAGCAAATGTCCTTTTTGTGTACTTGAACCTATTTTGGATATATGCCCAGTAGTGGTATGGCTGGATCTTGAGGAAGCGCTATTCCTAGTTGTCTGAGAAAGCACCAGATTGATTTCCAGAGTGGTTGTACAAGTTAACATTCCCACCAGCAGTGGAGAAGTGTTCCCCATTCTCCACAACCTCTCCAGCATGTGTTGTCACTTGGCCATTCTCATGGGTATAAGGTGAAATCTCAGGGTTGTTTTGATTTGCATTTCCCTAATGGCTAGTGAGGTTGAGCATTTCTTTAAGTGCTTCTCTGCCATTCGGTATTCCTCTACAGAGAATTCTATGTTTAGCTCTGTTCCCCATTTTTTAAGTGGATTACTTGGTTTGCTGCTTTTCAGCTTCTTTAATTCTTTATATATACTGGATATGATAAAGGGTTAGTGAAGATTCTTTCCCAATCTGTAGGTGGTCGCTTTGTTTTGATGAAGGTGTCCTTTGCTTTACAGAAGCTTTTCAGTTTCATGAGGTCCCATTTATTGACTGTTGCTCTTAGAGCCTGTGCTGTTGGTGTTCTGTTCAGGAAGTTTTCCCCTGTACCAATGAGTTCTAGGGTATTTCCCACTTTTTTTTCAAGCCGATTTAATGTGTCTGGTTTTATGTTGAGGTCTTTGATCCACTTGGACTTCAGTTTAGTGCAGGGTGACAAGTATGGATCTATTTTCATTTTTCTACATGTAGATATCCAGTTAGACCAGCACCATTTGTTGAAGATGCTATCTTTTTTCCATTGTATGGTTTTGGCGTCTTTGTCAGAGATCAGGTGTCCATAAGTGTGTGGGTTTATTTCTGGGTCCTCTGTTCGATTCCTTTGAATCACCATTCTGTTTCTATGCCAGTACCATGCAGTTTTTAAAACTGTTGCTCTATAGTACAACTTAAGATCAGGGATGGAGATACCTCTGGAAGATCTTTTATTGTAGAGGATTGATTTAGCAATTCTGGGTTTCTTGTTATTCCAGATGAAGTTGAGAATTTTTCTATCCAAGTCTGTAAAGAATTGTGTTGGTAATTTGATGGGCATTGCATTGAATCTGTAGATTGCTTTTGGTAGGATGGCCATTTTTATTATGTTAATCTTGCCAAGACATGAGCATGGGAGATCTTTCCATCTTCTCATATCTTCTTCTAATTATTTCTTCAGAGATTTGAAATTTTTTTCATACAAGTCTTTGACTTCCTTGGTTAGGTTTACTCCGAGGTACCTTATGTCATTTGTGGCTATTGTGAAGGGTGTTGTTTCCCTAATTTCTTTCTCAGCCCTTTGTCTTTTGTATACAGGAGGGCTACTGAATTTTTTGAGTTAATTTTGTATCCGACCACTTTGTTGAAGTTGTTTATCAGCTGTAGGAGTTCCCTGGTAGAGTTTTTGGGGTCACTCACGTATACTATCATATCATCTGCAAATAGTGATAATTTGACTTCTTCCTTTCCAATTTGTATCCCCTTGATCTCCTTCAACTATCTTATTGTTCTAGCAAGGACTTCCAGCACTATGTTGAAGAGATATGGAGAGAGTGGGCAGCCTTGTCTTGTCCCTGATTTCAGTGGGATTGCTTTCAGTTTCTCTCCATTCAGTTTGATGTTGGCTATAGGCTTGCTGTATATCGCCTTTATTATGTTTAGATATGTGCCTTGTATCCCTGATCTCTCCAATACTTTGAACATGAATGGATGTTGGATTTTGTCAGAGGCTTTTTCAGCATCTAGGGAGATTATCATGTGTTTTTTTTCTTTCAGTTTGTTAATATGGTGGATCACATTGATGGATTTCCATATATTGAACCACCCCTGCATACCTGGGATGAAGCCTACTTGGTCATAGTGGATAATATCTTTGATGTGTTCTTGGATTTGGTTTGCAAGTATTTTATTAAGTATTTTTGCATCAAGGTTCATAAGGGAGATTGGCCGGAAATTCTCTTTCTTTCTTGAGTCTTTGTGAGGTTTAGGTACCAAGTTGACTGTGCCTTCATAGAATGAATTTGGTAATATTCCTTCTGTTTCTATTTTGTGGAATAGTTTGAAGAGAATTGGTGTTAGCTCTTCTTTGAAGATCTGGTAGAATTCTGTGCTGAAGCCATCTGGTCCTGGGCTTTTTTTTGGATGGGAGACTTTTGATGACCATTTCTATTTCTTTGGGGGATGTAGGATTATTTAGTTGATTTACCTGGTCCTGATTCAGCTTTGGTAAGTCAAATCGATCAAGAAAATTGTCCATTTCATTTAGATTTCCAAATTTTGTGGCATACAGACTTTTGAAGTAAGTCCTAATGATTGTTTGGATTTCCTCAGTGTCTGTAGTTATATCCCCCTTTTCATTTCTGATTTTGTTGATTTGGGTGGTGTCTCTCTGCCTTTTAGTTAGCCTGGCTAATGGTTTGTCGATCTTGTTGATTTTCTCAAAGAACCAGCTCTTGGTTTCATTGATTCTTTGAATTGTTTTATTTGTTTCCAATTGATTGATTTCAGCCCTGAGTTTGATTATTTGCAGCCGTCTACTCCTTCTTGGTGTGTCTCCTTCTTCTTTTTCTAGGGTTTTTAAGTGAGCCATTAGGGTGCTTGAATGAGCTGTCTCGAATTTCTTCTTGAAGGCACTTAGTGCTATGAACTTTCCTCTTAGCACTGCGTTCATTGTGTCCCACAAGTTTGGGTATGTTCTGTCTTCATTTTCATTGATTTCTAGAAAGACTTTAATTTCTTTCTTTATTTCTTCCCTGACCCAGCTGTCATTTAGTAACAAGTTGTTCAGTTTCCATGTGTGTGTAGGCTTTTTGATATTTCTGTTATTGTTGAGGTCCAGCTTTATTCCATGGTGATCAGACAAGATACATGGGATTATTTCAATCTTCTTGTATCTGTTGAGGCTTGCTTTGTGACCCACTATATGGTCTATTTTGGAGAAGGTTCCATGAGGTGCTGAGAAGAAGTTAAATTCTTTTTTGTTTGGGTGTAAAGTTCTGTAATGTCTGTTAGGTCCATTTGATTCATGACCTCTGTCAGAAACATTGTTTCTTTGTTTAATTTCTGTTTTATTGACCTGTCCTTTGTTGAGAGTGGGGTGTTGGAGTCTCCCACTATTAATGTGTGGGGATTTATATGTGCTTTAAATTTTAGCAATGTTTCTTTCACAAATGTGGGTGCCTTTGTATTTGGGGCATAGATGATCAGGATTGTGATGTCTTCCTGGTGAAATTTTCCCTTGATGAGTATGAAGTGTCCTTCCCCATCTCTTTTGATTAATTTTGGTTGAAAGTCTATTTTATCAGATATTAGAATGGCTACTCCTGCTTGCTTCTTGGGTCCGTTTGCTTGGAAAGTCATCTTCCAACCCTTTACCCTCAGGTAATGTCTATCTTTGTGTCTTAGGTGTGTTTCTTGTATGCAACAGATTGCTGGGTTTTGTTTACATATCCATTCTGTTAATCTGTGTCTTTTTATTGGAGAGTTGAGTCCATTGATGTTGAGAGAGATTAATGACCAGTGGCTGTTAGATCTCTTGATTTTGATGTTGGCTGTGGTCATACGGTTGTGTGCTTGGATGCTTTTTGTTTTACTGAAGTGAGGTTATTTATTTCCTGTGTTTTCTTGTATGTAGCTAGCTTTCTTGGGTTGTATTTTCCCTTCCAGTGTCTTCTGTAATGCTGGATTTGTTTGTAGGTATTGTTGAAATTTGTTTTTGTCATTGAATATCTTGTTTTCTCCATCTATGAGGACTGAGAGTTTTGCGGGGTATAGTAGCCTTGGCTGACATCTGTGTTCTCTTAGGGTCTGCATGATATCCGTCCAGGCCCTTCTGGCTTTCATAGTCTCTGTTGAAAAGTCAGGTGTGATTCTAATGGGTTTGCCATTATATGTTACTTGGCCTTTTTCCCTTGCAGCTTTTAGTATTTTTTCTTTGTTCTGTATATTTACTGTTTTGATTATTATGTGGCGGGAGGATTTTCTTTTTTGGTCAAATTTGTTGGGTGTTCTGTAGGCCTCATGTATTCTAATTGGCCTCTCCTTTAGCTTGGAAAAATTTTCTTCAATGATCTTGTTGAAAATATTTTCTGGGGCTTGGAGAAAGGAGTCTTCTTTTTCCTCTATACCTATTATTCTTAGGTTTTGTCTTTTCACATTGTCTTGCATTTCTTGGATGGTCTGTCAGGAATTTTTCAGATTTAACATTTTCTTTGATAGATACATCAATTTCTTCCATTGTATCTTCTACACCTGAGATTCTTTCTTCCATCTCTTGTAGTCTGTTGGTTATGCTTATCTCTGTAGTTCCTGTTTTCTTCCCTAGATTCTTCCTTTCCATTATTTCTTCCATTTGTGTTTTCTTTAAGTTTTCCAATTCTATCTTCAGGTCTTGAGTTGTTTTGTTTACTTCCTTCACCTATCTGATTGTACTTTCCTGTTTTTCTTTTAGTTCCTTCAACTCTGTTTCTATCATTTCATTCAGTGTTTTAAGCATTTCCTTTCTAAAGGCCATAAACTGTTTGGCTGCAGCTTCCTCTATTTCTTTACAGATGGCAATATTCTGTTTGAGTTTATCTTCCTCTGTGTCTTTACGAATCTTATTTGTTTCCTCTGTTATCATCTTCATGAGCATACTTGTTAGGTCATCTTCTTGGATTTCAGTTATGGTGGGGTGTCCAGGGCTACTTGCCCCTGGGTAACTGGGTTCTGGAGATGCCATATCGCTATGTCTTTTGTTGCTTAAGCTTTTACGCTGGCCTCTACCCATTGTGTTATCTTAGGTGTTTGGGGTTATTTTCTGGTGGTTCCTGGGGATCCTGTGGTGGAGAGAATCCCCTTTGCAGAAAGCTGGTTTTTCCTGAAGGATGTCTTCTCAGCTTTTTGGGTATAGTCCCTGGATGGCTGGTGGTTTTTCAGGAGTTGCTCTCCTCAGGGATATAGACCTGAGTGGTAACTGTGGTCTTTGTTAGTCGAGAGGGTTCTCCTCTCACCCAGGGAAGTCCTGAGGGCTTGCCCTGTTTCTGGGTTTTTTGTTGTAAATTTAATGATCAGCTGCTGTGACCCAGTTGGACATCAGGCGCGCCTCAACTGTTTGTGCTTGTGTCTGGAGCACAGCTGAGTGCTGGCACCTCGGCCCCACTAGACTGCTAGACTTTTTCTAGGGATGGATTGGGTGATTTAAGTCAGTACAGTTTCCTTCCTTCCCCATGGATTCTCTGGAGACATGGACTCCCAGTGTCTTTTTTTGCCCTGGTGCACACTGCTCAGTGTCCTCCAGCTGGCTGGCTACAGAAACTGCCTGTGCCTGGAGCACAGCTGTGTGATGGCAGCTCAGTCTCTGCCAGCTGACTGGTACACAGAAACTGCCTGTGTCTGCCTTTGCGGCTTTTGGGAGCCTGAGTGCCTCCCTAAGCTGGGTAATTTTCCGGGGACCTTTTCAGGTTGGGGGTGAGCTGAGTGCTCTGAGATCAGACCCGCCGTTTCTATCTCTGGTGGCGAATCAGGCGTGCAGGCAGGCAGGGCTCTGTGCCGGAACCTGGGTCCCTGGCTCTGGCTCCGGGCTGGCTTCTGGGGTGCCCGTGGAACCCGCCTGAGTCTTTTCCAAGGGATGTCTGGGTGACCTAAGGCCGGTCCCAATCATTTCCTGTACCCTGGGGTTATCTCTCGACTGAAAATTCCAGTCTCTGATAGTGTGGTGCACATGGTTCAGTCTAGGACTATGACCAGAGACACTGGCTTGTGGCTCTGGGCTGGGGCTGGGGCTGGCAGCCAGCAGCCAAGCATCTGGTGGAACTGGGATCTCTTCCGTGGTTTAGCCGGGTGAGTTAAAAGCTGATTGAATCCCCCACTGTGGGGTATCCTCTCACCTGGGAAACACAATTACTGTGTTTTATGGCCGAGAGTTCTGATTGCTGGTCACTGTGTTGATCCTGCTGTGCTGCTGCTCAGAATGAGAGTCCTCCAGGTTCCGCCATCTTGCCCCTCCTACCCCTTTCAGAGTTTTATATCTTCATAGTTTGTGTTCATTCTGGAAGAGATGAGGCAGCAACTTATGCCTTCTTCCAAAGGAGTGGATGACTGTCCTTGGCTAGCTTGCTTCTTCTAGATTTCATTTCAGCAGTCAAGTTCCAGGCAGAAATGTTGAAGTTATCTATATCTATTGAATAACCAGAAGGGAGATTGCACAGCTTGTCTCCTCTGATTGCTAAACTTGTGCTATGAGAACTTAAACCAGATTGGACTGGAATTCCTGGACTTTTATAGAGAGAATCTCTCATGAAAATGGTTTGAAACTACACTGGCCATATGTGGGAAGGTCATAGGCATAATTCTGGAAATGGAGATTTGTTGGGAGGGTAGAGCAGCACAGGAATTTACCAGAACCCCTTAGGCAAAAGATGAATCTTTTAGGTTAACTTAGAAATTGGAAGAAATTGCAGCAATATCTTATCCGGTCCAAACATGGTCACAGCTGAGAGTAAAACTGTAATCTGGGACTCTGGGCATACATGCCAACAATCAGCACACTTTACTCTTACATTTATTTGATAATTCCTGACTCTGTTTACTCCACAATCCTGTCATGAACAGCAGAGGCAAGAACAACAAAGATGGCATTTCTCATTTAAGTTGATAATCTGGAAGGTAGACAGTTTTCGTTGAAGACTTAGGTATTTGCAGTCATATCTCAGGACCTGAGTTCAGTGTCATCTTCCTTAACTTTGGTCATTTGGGCATGCTCCACCACCCAAGTGTGAGGAAAGATATTAAAAACACCTAGAGGTTTCTATGTGTGGAGGTGGATTCTCTGAGGAATACATTGTATGAAATGTTGATTTAAAGACTTGCTGAGAAAAAGATGAACATCTGAGTGAGTTTTCATGTCAGTGGCCTGGTCTGTAGCTTCCAAAAGCAGAAGATTTTGTATAGATCCAATGAAGTGAAAGTGTGTGTAGAGAGTTTGCATTTAAAAAAATAGCTTAGCCAAGTTCTTTGAGAGACTATATATTTCAGAGTTTCTTATCTGCATCATTTTGGAAGCTTCAGTTCATCTTAGGTTGAATGACAAACCATGGAACCGTTTATTTAGAAAAAAGTTCTAAAACTTACTCCATATTTTCAGGAATGAAAATGCACCTACTCAACCACAATGAATGCTGAAGCCTTTTTGAACAAATGGAAATGTTCTTTGATTTTGTAGGAAGAAGAACTGTGTTCCATCACAAGTAGGGAATATGAAAGCACATTTGACAGAGACACTAACGTTTAGAGTATGCAAAATCCAAAGAAAATTTACTACCCTAACTCATGAGGTCATAGCACTGCCTCAGATTATAAGTCCTCTTCACAATCTAGGAATGCCATGTCTTCAGCTGAATATGCAAAATACAAAACATCAATATCAGAATTGATAAACACCTTGATTAGGTGTTTTGGAATGTTGCCTCACCAGAATTGTGTTGAACCTACCAAAATTAAGTGGGACTGATAATTTCACAACACATCTGTTGATTTTATTCAAGGGGCATGGGTTTCTAGAATTTGCCTCTCATTTTTGAAATCTGTGAAATCTATACCAAGGGTCATTGCAGTATGAACAGGGGTGAAGCAGCCCCTGTTCCTTTGTGCTGATGGAAATATTCTGAGAACCCATTGTGTCAAAGGCAAAATTTTAAGGACTTAGTCATATGGGGATAAAAATGACTGAGATTTGCAAAGGAGAAGAATCATTGGAAAAATTGGGGGGAGGGGAATATCCCAGTTTACCTTCATAGAGAGGGGAGGTCCAGGTACTCCATGTCTCCATGTCTGTAGAACTCAAGAAAACCCCTATCCCTTAGGAGTCCACTATAGGCTTGATAGCAATCTTTTAATTCTTCTGACAACTTGGTTAATAGGTCCAGGTTCTGTTCCCTACCTTATTAGGATAATCAAGACATGAGAGGGCATGGAAAATAAATATTTTTCTGGTGAACATTATAAAGACAAATGGCCTTAGAACCAAGCTGAGATTTGTCTTCATTGACAAACAGTACATGAATCGTACTCTGAGGATTTTTTGGTTGCCAAAAGTAAAATTCTTAGCCAAAAATGGGAGAGGGAGGAGTTCTGGTCTCTCATACTTGACTGGAAAACCTGAGTTGGCCATGAAAAGAAAGAGAAGCTCCTATGTTTCCTTGGCCACAGAGAGTCAGTATCAAAGGACACTCCACATTCAATGTCTGAAAAAAAAAACCCTCAGTCACATGGTCATTTCTGTAGCAAGATATATCATTGGACCATGTATCATACAATTCCAGTCAAGGGAGATGTCAACTAAAAACTTTTGTTCAAAGACAGTACAATACAGCAGCAGCAACAACATGGATGTCCTCGTTGACAGTAGTCAAGGGCTACTCCACTAGTTAGAGAAAATAAATCTAAGGATCTCTTCTGAAATTGTTGTAGGACAGTGTCATTCCTCTGTTAGTCATGGGTCATATTAGTTTTGAGGGGGAATATCTAAATATTAATGGAGTTATAAGCTTTGGGATGTAAACTGTCCTTGTTCTAGAAGATAAGTCTCAAACCTTCTTATGACTTTGTAGAAAACTTAAATTGACAAGTTCTTGGGACTTTAGTGAAGTCTGAGGCCCCTTGATCTTCTACTTATATGTGTCAGGACAACTTGCGTCACTGAGGATGGCAGTTATAACCTTGTAAAACCATGTTGTGCAGTGTATGATTGAGGTCCATTTGGGCCATGAGTGACTGTATGAGGTTCCCTGGTTTTCAAAGGAAAGATTTGTGTATGACCTGATGAACTCTGGGGAAAGTGTG
Source organism: Meriones unguiculatus (assembly GCF_030254825.1). NCBI lineage: Eukaryota > Metazoa > Chordata > Mammalia > Rodentia > Muridae > Meriones > Meriones unguiculatus. Next base: position 5,643,494 of record NW_026843711.1, read on the forward strand.
AAGCCCATGATATTAAGCAGTCAGATTTAAAACACCCTCCACTTATTGGTGAAAAATGTGAGGCATAATAATTTTCTAGACAAATAAGACTGAGTGCACTTGATTTATCAGGGAAAACTCTGTAGACTCCTGATTTTAACGGGACAGGTCAGAAGCTCCCTTTTTTCCATAGTTGTTTGGATAATCTGTAGTTTTGAAGTGCTGAATCTGAATGCTGCTGGAGAACTAGTGGCCAACATTTTGATTCCTCAAGCCGTTTGAACCCTTAAGAGGTTTGAAAAATTGAAATCCCTTCTGGTTCTGGAGGAATAAGGATGGGCTCCTTTGTCCTATACACAATTTGGAGTATCCATGGATAGAATCAGAAAGTGTTAGACACCCACAAACAGTTTTTGGAGGACAATGTTCCTCAGAGGCAAAAAGTGTCATACTGTAAAGTGTAAAGCAGGGGAAGAACAAGACTCAGTTTGGGGATTAGAGAAGGCCTGAATATTTCCTGATTTGATCTTCATGGGAATCTAGAACATCCATATATTGTAAGCCTGAAAAGTTTATTAATTTCCAAAAGCAAGGAGGCATCTTCCAAGAAGGTTGAATGAAAAATTAAGCTGAGAAATGACAAAAATACACAAAAATGACATGGCTTCTTCTTTTCTTCTGACCAAGTAAGGCACACTTTCTTGATTTGGGGCTCTGATGACTACTCTAAAGCCCCAAAACATCAGGCACATTGTTTCGTTCATTGGACAGAGGTCATGAGGTCAGTGGATAAGAATGAGAAGCACTCAGAGCACCTTAGGCAGAGGGAGTTGTTTTGTCAACCATTAGGTTAAAGAAAGTATGACTAGAGTCAAACTATCAGAAGAAGCATAGTTAGTTTTTCGGAGGTTTAAATTCCATAGCATTTTTTGTAGGTAAAAATTGTGAGTTATTCTTCATCAGTGTGTAACTACAGCTTTGCCTTAACCAGAGAGACTAACCAATTCTCCATTGTCCATCTGAGGCTTCTAGGAATGACATAGGTAGGCTTTGCTGATGGTTGATGTGTAGGAAAAGTTTTAAACTGCATTGTTCATATGGACATTGTGCAAAAAATTATGTGGCTGCCTATGTTTTTATGTACATGCCATGGTAATTATAAGGAGGTCCCAGCTCCCCTCTTGAGATAGGCTGCTTTAGAAGTTCCATTTGTCTGAGCTGGAAGTTCTGATTCCTCCTTGGCCATAAGGGGCAAGCTGCAGGCTTTCTAGGGAAAAAGTCAAAGAAGGTCTGATATGCTCTTGATTAGAGGATACATGTTTCCTGAAAGCTCTTTTGTGACAAGTAGTGTTTCTGAGGCTTAGGTTGTAATGTGGGTTATGTCAGAGGTTCTCTCTTTCATATGGAAACCCTCTGAGGCTTCCTTAAACACTGGGGACATTGGGGATGTCACTTTCTTGAGAATATAAAAGTGAGAGGCCATGTTCAGACTTAGAAGGTCTGATAACTTCTTTAGGAGAGAGGTTAGAATTCTACCTCTCTTTTTGCAGTGAGATCCTCTTGAGCCCACATGACACCAAATGTGAATATCTGTGTTCTCCAAGGAGAGAAGAACTACCCAGAGGGGCCCCATATTCATACCAGAATGCTGTTTCTCTCCCTTGGTAAGAAGGAAAAGATCTCATGTCTGCCAGAGATATTGCAAGTATCTGACTTTGTCTAGATTTCATTGAATGATATGGCCTTTCCTTGTAGAATTGGTGCATATATGAATCCCCTTTGGACTGGAAGTAGACCATGGACTCCTCTTTGGTATATAGCTTCCATTTCTCTTCTAAAGTTTCAATTCCTCATCCATAGAATCCAGATTTCTGTCATTAACTTGGGGAGATGAGCAAGGTTTGTCACCCCCATGGGGACTTTCTTCAATGCAGATGGCTTGAAGTCTTCTTGTTCTGCACACAAAGTTTGGCTGGCTCCTTGGGGATAAAGGACATTCCTTTTTTGTGTTTGTTTGTTTGTTTGGTTGGTTTTTTGTTTTTTTTTTTTCCTACTAAAAGAAGAATATCTGGGTGTCTCAAGGTAAAGGCAGAGTCTCTAAGTTTCTCTTCATGTATTGGAGACATTTCAATACTTTTCTATGCAGAGATGGAAGGGCTATGCTCTCTTTTTCTTTTGGTTTCTGACCACATTTGCAGATTAAGCATATCTGAGCCTTCTCTTTGATGAAGAGAATAGTTTGCAGCAAACATATTCTAAACAGGAATCTTGAAAATCTGGTTTGCCAGAAAGGGACTCTTTTGATCTATCTATCTATCTATCTATCTATCTATCTATCTATCTATCTATCTATCTATCTATCATACATTTGGAAGGTGTAGGGCTACCTCAGGGAAAGGGTGGACTTCTGAGACACTCCCAATGAGATCTTGAGGATCTGCAAAATGGCAGAAGCAGAAATGGAAAGGCACCCACTGGGCTCAGTTTTAAGTTGTGTACATCTTTTCTAAGAAACGGAATTCCTTCCCCCCTTTTTGGAAGAATGCCAAACTTTTGAACCTTCATCTGATCACACAACTTTTCACCTTGTATACTTCTTCAAAATAGAATGAGGTGCCCCACCTCATGTGGATGGAGATGGCCAGCATCTGAGATCTTCTTAAGGAGATGTACTATATCTGAAGCATCAATTCCAATGATGATGGGAGTGACACACTCCTTCACTGATTTGAGGTAGAACTTGAGTCGTTTTTTACATACTTGGGAGATGTGAGCCTACTTAAGCAAATATATTTTAACCCATTGGGTTCTGAAAAAGAATATCTGATAAACCCTTCAGGAAGTGGCATATTTCTCAATATCCTTGTGGCAGAAATGGAAAGCCTAGGGCTTATTTTGGTATAAAGGAATGTCCCAGACAGTCTTCATGAGCAGTGGGAGGAAAGGTGCAGTATTGCCCTTCAAATCAGGTGAATATTTCAGAGCCCCTTGTGCAGATGTGCATGTTCTTTGTCCAAGTTCAGATAGGGGAGATCTCTGAGACAATAAGACAGGTAGAGATGCTCCTAAATTTTTTTTTGGGTAGAGGAAGAAGATCCTAGAGTCACTGAAGTATATAGTGACATTCCCAAACTTCCTGGTGAAGTGTTGGATATACATAGCCTGCCACCTCCAAAAGTGAAACTTGCAGAGGCACCTTGGAAAGACAGGAGAGATTTTACAGCTTCTTGAATGGCTAACCAAAGTCTTCAACTAACTTTAACAGATATGGTAATTTCCCAAGTCCTTGAGGCAGATGATGTAGGTTCAAGAGTCCTTTGTCCTGATAAAGAGATTACCATGTTCCCTTTTGAAGAATTCATAGATTCCTGAGCGATTTAAGCAGATGTACCTATTCGTTGAACCTTTTGGAAAGATGGAAAACACCCAAGAGATCCTTTTGAAGAAAGAGAAATTCCTCTAGCCCCTTGTTCAGGTAAAGAAACTGACACATGTCCTTTTGAAGATGGCATAGATTCCAAAGAATGTGAAGGTGTTCAATCTGTTGGTTGAAAATGTCCATTTCATTTAGATTTTCATATTTTGTGACACATAAACTTTGGAAATTAGACCTAATTATTGTTTGGATTTATTCAGTATCTATGGTTATGTCTCCATTTTCATTTCAGATTTGTTGATTTGGATAGTTTCTCCCTGCCTTTAAGTTAGTTTGGCTAAGGTTTGTCTATCTTGTTGATTTTCTCAAAGAACCAGCTCTTGGGTTCTTGGTTTCATTGATTCCTTGAAGTATTTTTTTTTCTAATTTTTTTATTTCTGCCCTGAGTTTGATTATTTCCAGCTATCTATTGCTCTTTGGTGTGTCTGCTTCTTTCTTTTTCCTAGGGCTCTTAAGTGAGCCATTAAGTTGCTTGCATGAGATGTTTCGAATTTCTTTTTGAAGGCACTTAGTGCTATGAACTTTCCTCTTAGCACTGTTTCATTGTGTCCCATAAGTTTGGGTATGTTGTGCCTTCATTTTCATTGAATTCTACGAAGTCTGTTATTTCTTTCTCTATTTTTTCTCTGAACAAGCTGTCATTTAGAAGAAAGTTGTTCAGTTTCCTAGTATGTATAGGCATTTTGCTATTTTTGTCATTGAGGTCCAGTTTTAGTCCATGGTGATCAGATAGGATACAAGGGATTATTTCAATATTCTTGAATCTGTTTAGTCTTGCTTTGTGAACATCTATATGTTCTGTTTTGGAGAAGGATATGTGATGTGCTGAGAAGAAGGTAAATTCTTCTGAGTTTGGGTGAAAGGTTCTGTAGATGTCTGTGCTTTCCATTTGATTCATGACCTCTGTCAGATGTATTGTTTCTTTGTTTGATTTCTGTTTTGTTGACCTGTCCTTTGTTGATACTGGGATGTTGAAGTCTCCCACTATCAATGTGTGGGGGTCTATGTGTGGTTTAAGTTTTATTAAAGTTTCTTTTACAAATGTGGGTGCCCTTGCATTTGGGGCATAGATGTTCAGGATTGTGATATCTTCCTGGTGGATTTTTCTCTGGATGAGTATGAAGTGTCTTTCTCTATCTCCTTTGATTTATTTTTGTTGAAAATCTATTTTATTAGATATTAGGATGGCTACTCCTGCTTGCTTCTTGGGTCCATTTGCTTGGAAAAATGTCTTCCAGCCCTTTACTCTCAGGTAATGTCCATCTTTGTGAATTAAGTGTGTTTCTTGTATGCAACTGATTGATGGGTCTTTTTTTTTATTTACAAGGTATTTAATATGATGGGTCTTTTTTACACATCCATTCTGTTAGTCTGTGTCTTTTTATTGGATAATTGAGTCCATTGATGTTGAGGGAAATTAATGACCAGTGGCTGTTAAATCCTTTCATATTGATGTTGGCCATGGTAGTGTGTTGTGTGTTTGGCTATTTTTGTTTTGTTGTAAGGAGGTTATTTATTTCCTATGATTTCTTGAAAGTAGTTTACTTGGGTTGTATTTTTCATTCTTGTAACTTCTGTAATGCTGGATTTGTGTTTAGGTCCTGTTGAAATTTATTTTTGTCATTGAATATCTTGTTTTCTCCGTCTTTGAGGACTGAGAGTTTTGCTGGGTACAGTAGGCAAGGCTGACATCTGTGTTCACTTAGGGTCTGCATGGTATCCATCCAGGCCCTCCTGGCTTTCATTGTTTCTGTTAAGAAATCAGGTGTGATTCTGATGGGTTTGACATTATACATTACTTGGCCTTTTCCCCTTGCAGCTTTTAATATTTTTTCTTTGTTCTGTATACTTATTGATTTGATTATTATGTTGTGGGAGGATTTTCTTTTCTGGTCTAATTTATTGGAGTTCTATAGGCCTCTTGTATTATTATAGGCTTCCCCTTTAAGTTGGGGCAATTTTTTTCAATGATTTTGTTGAAAATATTTTCTGGGCCTTGGAGGAAAGAATCCTCTTTTTCCTCTATTCCTATTATCCTTAAGTTTTGTCTTTTTATGTTTTTTTTTTTTTTTCGATTTCTTGGATGGTTTGTGTCAGAAATTTTTTTTAGCTTTATTATTTTCCATCTCTTGTAGTTTATTGGTTATTCTTACCTCAGTAGTTCCTATTTTCTTTCCTAGATTCTCCCTCTCTATGACTTCCTCTGTTTGTGTTTTCTTTAATTCTTCCTATTCTATCTTCAGATGTTGAACAGTTTTGTTGATTTCATTCACCTGTCTGACTGTATTTTCCTGTTTTTCCTTCAATTCCTCCAGCTGTTTGTTTGAACGTTCCTCTGTTTCTTTTAATTCTTTCAGTGACACAGACTGTTGGGCTGCATCTTCCTGTTTTTGTGCAGGGAATCTTAGGAAAGAAGATCTGGAGAGGACAGGAACTCCATAAGTAGAATGACAGAACCAAAAAATCTGGTCACAGGGGTCTTTCCTGAGACTGCTATTCCAACCAAGGACTATGCATGGAGATAACTTAAGACCCCTCCACAGATGTAGCCGATGGCAGTTCAGTATCCAAGTGGGTTCCATTGCGATAGGAACAGGGAAGGTTCCTGACATGAACTGATTGGCCTGCTCTTTAATTACCTTCCCCTGAGGGGGAAGCATCATTACCAGGCCAAAGAAGAGAACAAGGCAGCCACTCTTGATGAGACCTAATTTACTAGGGTCAGAAGGAAGGAAAAGAAGTCCTCCCCATCAGTGAAATTGGGAGGGGAATGCATATATATTGTTCAAGGAAGAATCTAAAAGATCACAATGTTCTTGGGGGCATAAAAATGGACACAGTGTGCACATATGGATATTTCCTGTAGCCTACCTACAAGTAGGAAAATGGAGAACTTTTGGGAACCTATATCACATGTAGCATATATCCAGTCCTTGTGGAAAATGGCAAAGATCCCAGAGTATTTTGTTCAGATTGTGAAGGGTCAACAAGTATTGGAAAAGATGATGGATGTTGATGAGGATGGGGGCTGACTGATAAGTTTTTTGATGTATCTGGGAAGAAACGCAGTTTTATGGCTCATCCACTTGAGAGTGATGCTGATTAGGAAGTTACTTTTGGCAATGAAAGTAATCCCACAGAGATTTTGAGAGGAAAGGAGCATGTTCCACAGGCCCTTCTACAGCATGAGAGTTCTTGAATTCTGTTCTGCAGATAAGGAAATTTGCAAAGGACTTCTCTCAGATGGCAAAGACGCTAAGTGCATCTGAGTGTTTTGAGTAAAAACCAGAAGTGCAGGAGGTGACTGCAAAGGTCTCATTGCTGGTACTGCAAATGGAGACTGTTCCAGTATAGATATTGAAGATAAGAAATGCACTCCAGGGTCAGCAGCAGATGGAGAAGTGCCTAGAGTTCCTTGTGCAGATTTGCATATTTTCAAATTTGCTCCTGAGGGTAAGTGAGATCACACAGATGCTTGAGCAGATTTCAAAGATAGTAGAATTGAATATGGTGATGCAGGAAGTTCTGAACATGGCCAGGAATGGTTTTGGAACTTGTAGTGGTAACTTTCATAGATCTAGTATCATCTACAATGTTCTGGAAAGATGATAACTCTCTAGGAACTCTCAGAAAATATTTGCGTGTTTCTAGTACTGTTGGTGAAGATGTTGAAGTTTGTAGGGACCCTTCATCTGATTGTGCCTTATGCTTCTTTGCCTGGGATGAGATGGAAATTTACAGAGGACCCTGCACTGAGAGCAAAGTTGCTAGAGTCCCTGGAGTACACAGAGGATATTCTTGAGCAACAGGAGATATGGTGAATGCTCTCCAAGCCCTGGTAAAGAGAAGGCACATTCCTGAGATCTTGGCTCAATGTAAATGGTCTGGTAGGCCTTAGTGAAGATGATGAGTGTGGTAAGTATTTTGGGGTGATGGGTAAAGTTTCAGAGGTTCCTAGTGGCAGTTAAATATTTTGAAGCCTTTTGAGAACATGACATCATTCTTACAGTCCCCAGTTCAGATCTGGCTAATTTTAGAAACACAAGGATGGACATAGAAGGCCCCAGAGACGCTCTCAGAGATGAACAGGGTCTTGGAATTCCTTGTGCCAATAAGAATATTCAAAGAGGCTTTGGATTAGATGGCAAAGACCAGAAAAGCACTTGGGCATTTTGGGTATACCCTTGAGGTCCTGGATTTGATATCAAATGTCCCATAGACTTCCCCATAGATATGGAGTCTACTAGATATGGATGTAGCTTGCACAGATAAGAAATGCCTCACTGAATGAAATAAAAGAAAAAGGTGATTGTTCAAACACATCATGGTCAGATGAATATGACAGAGCTCCACTCTGAAAAGCAATCTGGCACTCTTTCAGACAACTAGGAATAGTACTTCCTCAAGACCCAGCCATACCACTCTTAGGAATATATCAAAAAAAGGCTCAAGTACACAATAATGACATTTGCTCAACCATATTTGTCGCAGAATTATTTGTAATACCGGAAGCTGGAAACAGCCCAAGTGCCCCTCAACTGAAGAATGGATGCAGAAATTGTGGTACCTCTACACAATGGATTATTACTCAGCAATGAAAAATAAGGAAATCATGAAATTTTAGGTAAATGGTGTGACCTAGAAAGGGTCATCCTGAGTGAGCTGTCCCAGAAGTAGAAAGACACACAAGGTATATACTCACTCATACAGACATAACATAGTATGCACCTACTAAAAACTGTTCATCTAAAGAAACTAAGCAAGAGAGTGGACCCTGACTAAAATGCTCAATTCCCATCCTGAAAAGAAAAGAGGCAGGACAAAAAGATGAAGAAAATAGGAAACAACCTAGGAACCTGCCCTAGAGGGCATCTGAAAGCCTCTGCCCTGCAGACAATCAAAGCAGACACTGAGACTTATGGCCAACTGTTGAGCAGAGTGCATAGAATCTTATGTAAGAAATGGGAAATAATAAGAGATGGAGAGGACAGGAACCCACAAGGAGAGCAACCACACCAGAAACCTTGAATACAGGGAACTTCCCAGAGACTCATACTCCAACCAAGGACTAGTCATGGAGATAACCTAGAATCCTTGCACAGTTGTAGTATATGATAGTTCAGTGTCAAGTATGTTACATAGTAAAGGGAAGAAGGACTGCCTCTGACATAACCTGATTGGCCTGCTCTTTGATCACCTCCCCCTGACAGGGGAGCAGCCTTACCAGGCCACAGAAGATGACAATGCAGCCACTCCTGAGGTGATCTGATAGACTAAGATCAGAAGGAAGGAGAAGAGGACCTCCCCTATCACTGGACTTAGGGAGGGGCATGCATGAGGAAAGGGGAGGGGAGTTGGGATGGTGAGGTGAGGGGGAGTGGCTTATAGAGAAATACAAAATGAATAAAGTGTAATTAATAGTAAAAAAAAATTAAACAAAATAAATGCCTCCCAGTGACCTGGCCAGATGGAGAAGATACTAGGTAGTCTAGGGAAGATTGGAACATTTTCAGAGTCCCTTCTGCTGATAGGCAATGTCTCACAAGCTCTTGACCACATTGAGGTAATCAATTTGGCAGATGTAGATAGACCCTTACTGTCTCCAGGTGATGGGAAAGTGCCTTCTGACTCTCCAGTATGTGGAGAATTGTTGTATTTTTCTGGAACTGATGGACAAGGTGCTGAGGTTTGTGGAGCTCTGTCATATTCATCTGACCATGATGTATGCACAATAGACTGGGATGACATGCAAAGTATAAGAATCTCCTGGGTGGATTGTGAAGGTGGTAGACAATCTTGTCCAGATGGGAAATGTTGTGCATACTTGGATTGATGCATATCTTCCAGCTTCTGTACACGATGATGGCAAACCTGCTCTAGACACTGGATATGATTGAGAAGATCACACATTCTCTCCCACACTTGCAAAATGGCCATAGGTACTCTGGGTATGTTTGCATTTTTCCAAAACTCCTGTGGAATGTGCTAAATGGTTTCAGCATGATGAGAAAGAGCTATGGAAAAGCAAAGTTCTCTCTGCATTTCTGGAAATTTCCTTAGACTCTTGAGAAGATAGTAAAGGCTCTACAACCTCACAGGTAGATAGTGGATATTTTTTGAGCACCTGGTGCATTTGGTGAATGTTACACCTCCTCGAGAATGAAGACTAAATATTCTTGAGATTGATAGCTAGACATGAAAGGTCCAGTAGCCCTTGGAATATATACTGAATATTTTTACAGTATTTTGTGTTAATGGATAAAGTCTGTGACCCTCATGGGAAGAAGCCTTGTGTCATCATAACCAATAGTCCCTGAAGTAGAAGCCAAATGTACTTCAGTTCCTTGTGCAGTTATATGAGGTCCCAATGTATCTTTTGCATTAACCAAAATGGGTCTAGGCACCAGAGTAGATGGAGATAGTTCTAGGGAACCTAGTGCTGGTGCATTCAGTTCCTTTTTTAATACAGGCAAATTCCCACAGCTTATTTCAAAGTTAGGGGAGGGGTTGGACTTGCCTGTATTAGTGAAGAAAGTCCCAGAGTCTCTTGGGCATGAACATATATTTTCCTAGAACTTGGAAGACATGGGGGCATTTCCCAAATATCTGAGGCTGAAGAGAAATGCTTAGGTGTGCACTAGGCAAGCTTGGAGTGTCCCAGGTACTATTTTGAAGATGATGAATGTTGTACAGTCTGTTGATTATATGATGAAGGCTCTGGAGTTCCCTGAGTAAGTATATGGTTTTCTAGGGAGCAAATGTTCTACATCCCATGGAGTATATATGAGATCCTTGGTCATATTGTGAATGTCCTGTAAGTTTTGAGGAAATATCAAAGGTGTGTGGTCCCTTGGACAGATGGAGAAGTATCCTGACATTCTACCATGCATGACAAGAGACATAGATTCCTTTGCAAAGATGCTGGATGTTCTAGAGAACCTGGAGTGGTAGGCAAATAACACAGACTTTCTTAATTAGCATAGAAAGTTCTATTTTTCCTGGAATACTTAGCACAGTTGAGAGATGCCCTGCAGTAATTTGGGGATGTTTTTGAGCACCTGGTACAGAGGAGGGTTTAACAATACCTGGGGAAGACAAGAAAGGTTTTGTTGTTGTTGTTTTTATTCTCTGTGTAGCTGAAGAAGGACTCAGATTTTCTGTACTAGATGGTCCATGTTTCAGCATTCCTTGCAGAGATAGAGAATTTTTATAACAATTCTGAAAAGCAGAAGTCTTCATAAGTCTCTGGTCAGATGGCAAATTTTCTAGAGTCATCATATCAGATATGGGCTGCCCCAGAGCCCCGTTAGAAGACAGACAGTGTTTCTCAGCCCCTTTTGTAGATGGCAACATTGCAGGCTTCATATACACATGAGGAGCAGATCCTAGACCCCATGGTATATGCTGATGGTCCTACAATCCCCTACACTGATATAGACTTTTCCAGATTATCTTCTTCTGAATGAAATTTGATCCCTTTCTTTTGGCTAGAGGCCAGAATTTCTAGGGACTCTTGTGCCAGTGGCAACAATTCAAGAGCAGTTTGTGAAGGTAGCATAGGTGCCAAATTTATGGAAGTGTCTGAAGTCACTAGATATAATGTAGAATGCAACAGATACTGTGTAGCAGAATGTGACATTACTGATTTCCCTGAAAGAGATACACTTCCACAGGCACTAACTCAGTTTTTAAACACTTATGATACTTTTTGGAATATGGGTGAATTTCCACTAAACAACAAGATGATTCATAATATACTAGAGACCCTTGGTTAGATGACGAAGTATCCAAAATACCTTCAGAGCATATGGAAAGTTTCAGAGGCCATTGGGCAGAAAGTAATTGTTCTAGATCTCCAGGTCCAAATTGAGAAGGCTCCAGAACACATAGGTCAGCTAATGATTTCTCCCCACACCTTTTCTTGAGGACCTGGTTTTCTTAATAGATTTGTCTGATATAGAATGTTTTACTGCCTGTTCTATAGAGGACAAATATCTAAGAACCCTCTGGAAAATTTTTTTTGGCCTTGGGACACCTGGGTTTAATCTAGAAAGTTCTACAATGTCTAGGGTGGAAGGAAAAGGTCACACAGTTTCATGTGCAGATAGTTAAGATTTCAGAGGCTCCTTTGTAGGTAGTAAAGAGTCTGGAGGCCAATGGCAAGCTACAGAAGATTACTCAGCTCCTTGTAAGTATACTAGTTTTTGGAATTTTCTAACGAACAGAGCAAAGGTTCTTCAGTTTCCTCTTTAAAATTGCAAGGTCTGAAGGCATCTGTGATAGATGATAAATGAGGTTCTTGACCTTGGGCATGTAAATTTTACTAGCCTTCTCATGACAAGTTAGAAATTGTATTGTCACTAGAGCAGATGGCAAATTTTCTAAAGCCACTTGTTCAGATTTACTCATTCCTTGATTCCTTTGACAAGACAGAAAAGTTATGTGATCTTCATGGCCCAATGGAAATATCCTTCACCTGATCATAATGCTTAGATGCTGAAGTCTCAGAACATGGCAAATGTGCTATGGTTCCTGATGAAGATTTAGACAGCTTTATCATATATTGTACAGACAAGGAAGATATGGAAGTTCCCCCATCCCCTTCTGTAGATGCCAATGGTGCTAAAGAAACTTCTTAAAATGTAGATCATCCCAATATCCCTTTTTCAGATATAAGAGATTCTCATAGGTCTTGAGCAAAAGGGGAAGGTGATGAGGTCTGATTGAGCAATGCTTGCATATCTCAAGCATTTATCAGTCTCCAAATCCATTTGGGTATGTTTAAGAACTTGTACACCACAGGGAAAATGTCCTAAAGCATCTAGGGCACATTAGAAATGCCCTATTGTTCTTTTGCAAGAAGCAGGGTTTATCAGAGCCACTTCGGCAGCTTCCAAGGGACTGGTAGTCACTTTTTCTAAGGTGGACACTCCTTGATCTCTTTAGGCAGAGAGTCAATGTCTGACAGCTTTTTAAGCAGGTGGCAAATATCTAAGACTTTTTTGTACAGCTAAGGAAATTCACATAGGATCCTGACCAGACAGCACAGGTTCTTGCAGCACTAAAGCACATGTGAAATGTCTTCCCTTATTCAATTCTAATGTAGGCAGGATTCCTAGAATCCATTTGCAAGAATGGGAATATGCTGTATCACCTGGACCAGGTAGAGAATGTTCTATAATTCACTGTGTAGGTATTGAGAGGTGTAGATTCTGCTGTGAAGATGAAGAATATCCAACTCCTCCTTGGAGAGAAGACAAAGATCATACACTCTGTTATGAGACTGATGACCTTTTGTGATGCCAGTAGGAAGATGTAATCAATCTTCAGGTCCCTGAGAAATATTTAGATACTCCTAGACCCTTGTGATCATGTGGCAAAATATATGGAGTCTCCTGAGAAGATGGAGATAGAAATGAAAGCTCCTGAGCCACTGGTAAGTGTCCAGGAGCCTTGAGCCAGAAGTGGAAATTTCAAGAGCAGCTTGTGCTGATGGCACAGAAAGTTCCCATTTTACTTGGGAATGATAGCAAAGGTCTTACAGCCCCCTGGCTAGTTGGAAAAATACCAGCAGTAGTAACTGGGAAAAAATTTCAAGGCATTTGCAAATCCAAAGATACTTTAAAACCAGTTGAGCATGAAGAAGGTCCTATTTCCAGAGGCTCCTGATCAGGGAGGTCATGTCCTGAATTCCTTTTGCCAATAAGGGATGTTTCAGTGCCAATGGGAGGTGGGGCCAATGTCCTGAATATCCTAATGAAGATGGAAAAGGTTTCTGAACCCCTTGGGGAGATTACAAATGTTGTATTGTTCCTTGGGTAGATTGGAAACAACCCAGATTTCTTGGGTCAGATGGTGAGAGTATCCAAGACCTATGGACATATGGTAAAGTTCTTATGTATACCTTATTAGATGCTGATCATTCTGGAGATGCTAGCGAAGGTCATAAATATTCTCCAGCAAGAAGATAGGAAGCAGAAGGGATTTTATATGCTGTGGAAGATACAGAAAATGTCAGGTTCTCTTGTGGTACAAGTCCTAGAGGTTTGTGTGCACATGTGGACTTTCCCTCAGACCCAGGTGCAGATAAGGGAAGATTCCTCAGCTCCTAAGTCAGATTTGAAAAGTGATGGAGCTCTTTGAGTTAGTGGAAAAAGTACTGGAGAGCTTGACAGCAGAGAAGAATTTCTTTGAACCCCCAAGACAGATAATGAAATTCCTAGAATCTGTGGGGTAGACAGAGTAGGACTTGGAGACTCTTGGGATGATATGGATTGTCCCGGAGTCCATTGAGTAGATTGGCAACCTTTCACAGCTGCTTGGCCAGATGTGGAACATTTGATCTGATGTTGGAAAGGTATGGAAGGTGTGCAATTCTCCTGTGGAGGAGTTAGGGCTATTGCGGTTTTTTTGTTTGTTTGTTTGTTTGTTTTTTGTTTGTTTGTTTGTTTTGTTTTGTTTTTCTGAAGCAGAAGAAGATATACTCAACCTTTTTGCAAAAGAGAGGTTGTTGAAAGTGTCTTCTTTGGCTGGGAAAGGTATGAAGTCCACTTGTTCTGAAGTATCAACTCTTAACCTCTTTTTGGTAAAAATGAGATGACTGTGGCCTACTTGGGAAGAGGATGCATGCATGATTTCTCCCTCCTGAGAAGGGCTATATACAAAACCCTCCTTTGTATATGGGGAAAATTGTATAGCACTGTGTTTGGATATGGTAGAGCTTAAGGAATCTCCCTCAGATGGGGAACATGTTGAGGTGTCTTGGGCATATATGCCAGTGTTGACTATGTCTTCAGAATGATTGGAATTTAATAAAGCTTTGTGTGTAGGCTTGGTATTTCCTAGAGCTTCATGGGCACATGTGAGAGGTCTAAGAGCCTTGTGGGCAGGTAGGGACTTTATTAGACCTCCTTGATCAATTGTGGAAGTTCAGAGAACAATGTTTTCAGATGAGGAACTGGATGAAAACTTTTGATTAGAAGTGTCAGGTTCCAGAACTAGCTGAATAGACAAAAGAGATTCCAATGACCCTTTGGCACATAAGGTAGAATTCACAGACTTTGAAGAATGTGAAAGGACTTGAAGAGACAATTGTGGGCATGTGGAAAGCATGACATCCCTTTGGACAGATGGGGAAGGATCTATAGAATCTTCTGTATTTGTGAGAGATTTCTGATTCTCTTGGGATTATAGGAAACTCTTGTAAATTTTGGGAAGCTCTTATGAGGGTTTGTGCACTAGTAGAATATAAGGAATCCCCTTCTGTAGATGTGCAGGATGCTGTAGTATAACCTTGTAAACACGTGAACCTTCCCCTAGTCCATTTATGATGAATGGGCACATCCAAAACTCTGTGAGTAAACAGGCTATATCATATATATCTTTTATATAGTGCCACATACAAGAGCCACTGCTAAATGGGTGGATTTAGCATTATCCCCTTTTGCAAATGTATCCTGTCCCAAAGTCTCTTTCTGATATTGGGTAGTATTCAGAAGATCTGGGATATATTTTTAATATCCTAATAACTCTGATGTATATTTAGAAATTCAAAGAGCTTGTCAGATATTTGCAAAGGTTTCTATTAACACCTGGGGTGGTAGGGAAGGTTAGATTTTTGCTTCCCCCTTGAGAAATGTGGAACCTGCAAAGCTCTCTTGGAGTTTTGTGACATATATTTGTCTGTTTTGGGAGTTCTGACAAGTCAAGAGTGCCCTTTTGGCTTCTGGGAGATAGTTGAAGTCCTTTTGGTCTGAAAAGGATCCTGTGTATTTGCATTGTTCAGAGGGACCATTTCTCAATATCCTCCTTGAATAGAAATGCCCATTTTTCCTTTTTATAGCTGAGTTTTTGAATCTCCTTTCATGGGGAAGCACAAGTTTGGGAATATTCCTTTGACACTTTTCTGTAAATGTGGACAATCTTAGACCCAACTTTATAAAATGGGATTGACTCAGAACCACTGGGGGAGATGGTGAAGCTGATAGATCCATTTTTGTGTTTATTGAAAGAACAAGAATTGCATGGGCAGACTCTGGAGATACTCTCACCTCCTGAGTATGTGTGGAACTCTCAAGATCCCATTCAGAAGAGGGCAAAGGTCCTTGATCTGGTGATGTACATGGGGGAATTTTTATTTTTGATTGTGCATGTTTGAGCAATGATAGTGTCCTTGGAGAGCTGTGCTTGGGTTTAGGACCTTTTAGTACATTAGAGATGCTCTGAGAACATTTTTTAATGATGGAAGTCTTTTAAAGCCCTCTTGGTTTAATTGGAAAATTCTGACACCCCCTCGGTCAGCAGGGTCAGGGCCCAAGTTCACTTTACTAGAAGCGAATTGCATACTGTCCTTTTAAGGAGAGTGGAAACATATTTGGAAATCTTCCTGAGAGGTACCAACTTTCTGATACCCCTTGATAGCTGTCAAGGGTTTTAAAATGATGTGGAAAATTGGGAAATGAAAAATCAATGAGATGCCATTTTAGAGAAGTCTTAGAGCCTTCTTTCTCTAATGGGGCCAATTGGAGGTCTTCTTGATGAAAGTGGTCTGGAAAAATTGGAGACTGCTTGGGTAGAGGAAGCTCTTTTGAATCCCCCTCTGGAAGAGGAGGCATGTATGAATATCCCTCCAGCACAAAGGGGAGGTTTTTGAAGTTTCTGGGCAGTTTTGAAATGCTCCTGACCCCCTGATAAGATTTGTTTAGTATCACATCCCGTTGGGTGGTTATAGACAATTCCTGAGCCACATGGAAAAAAGAGCAAGATTCTAGAGCCACTTGGTTAGATAGAGAAGGCTTTACAAAGCCTTGAATATATGAGGAGATTGCCAGTCCACTCTGATCAGTGGAAAATATGCAGAAGATTGAACAGCCACTGAGTCCACATGTTCTTCTACCTCAGAAGACAAAGTCAATCTTCTTTCACCTTCTCAGGAATGTTCAAAACAGATGAGACCAGTCTCATTTTGGTGGAAGGCTCTAAAGCAGATTGACCTGTTTCCCTGCTCAGTAGCTTACTAAAGAATTCTGAAACCTTGAAAGTACTTGGAACTTACCTTTGCTTGCTCTCTTTCAGTTACTTCATATAGTTCTGGGGCATTTTACTGTCTAAAGTTTTTTGAAGAGCTTTGAGGCCCTGCAGGTTCTCTGTCCTAAGAATTTCCATTCTATGGAATCTCTGGTCTTCATATGGCTTTGAGCAGCTGGACTTGTGTATAGTTGGTTGAATGATGCCATTTGGAGCAAAGTGCAGATGTTTGTTGCTGCTCAAGTACTTGCCACATTGGAGAGCGGGGTCATACTCAAGTTGGGGCAACCTTTAGGGAGTACCAGGTCTCTGAGGTTGGGGGACACTGAAGGGCATTCCAGGCCATTGAGGCTGGGGAACAATGAAGGGCCAGGCAGTGGAGGCTGGGTTTACTGGGATTTAAACTGAGAATTGTACTTCAGGGCTCAGGCTTTCTGGCCTTCCTTCACATTTCTGAACATTTAGACTATAAGGAAATTGAGTGATTAGTCCTCATGCTACTTCTTGTGCTTTGGTGAAAGAACATGGGGTTGGTGAGTGAGAGTAGAGAACAGTTACAGAAAATAGGGACACGGGTGCAGGAGAGGATGAAAGGAATTGACAAGGGAGGGAACTATGACCGGGATGCAAATTGACTGAAATAAAATTAAAAATAAAACAACTTCAAAAATATTACTTGAGTTAAAAATAGGGAAATTGGTTACTACCCCATGCAAGGGGCAGTGAATGTACTTGCCAAAGATGACTGTCTGCAAGCAGTGGTAAGCATTAATCAGTTAGAAGAGCAGCTCTACTCTCTGAGATCTGGGAACCCACCCGAGGGAACAGCTCACAGAATTTAAGTGACCAGTAAAAAAAAAAAAAAAAAAAAAAAAAAAAAAAAAAAAGTTCAAGGGAGGAACTCAGAAAGTGTGTCCTCAGGCCTTCACATGACATTCCTGCATCTTCCTCAACTGGCGGTTTTGTATGCAGTATCAGGGCAAACACACAAACTTTTTGAATGAAGGGACACTGAGGACCAACTTCCTTATGGTCAAGTAAGCTAGGTAATCTGGTGCCCACAGTCACAGTCCAGGAGAAGGGATTGTGGAAGGAGCAAAAGGATTAGTAACGGCATGGAATGCTTACAAGTCTATCCTCTCAAGTTACTTTTTCACCAGCACATGATTTGGTGCAGTGTTGAAATTGTACATCTTAGAGACTCCTAACTGAATGAGAAAGGTCCTTTTCTTTCATATGACTCCCTGTACTCTGCTGAAGATTGGTTATGAGTCTCAGCATCTGCTTTCATACACTGCTAGGTAGAGTCGATCAGAGAACCTTTGTGGTATGCTCCTGTGCTGTTACTTGTTTTCTCCTATTTCCACTGTCCATCCCATTGGTTTTTCTAAGTGAGAATGGATCATAGGGCTCTGGGTCCTCTTTCTTGTTTATCTTATTTAGGTGTACACATTTGTGTTTGTTTATCCTATCTTATAGGTCTAGTTCCCACTTATAAGTGAGTACATACCGTACATGTTACTACTCCTGGAATACTTCAATCAGGATGATCTTTTCTAGACCCCAACATTTGTCTGCAAATTTCATTATTTCCTAGGTTTTAATTGTTGAATACTATTCATTGTGTAAAAGTAACAT
Source organism: Meriones unguiculatus (assembly GCF_030254825.1). Taxonomy (NCBI): domain Eukaryota; kingdom Metazoa; phylum Chordata; class Mammalia; order Rodentia; family Muridae; genus Meriones; species Meriones unguiculatus. Next base: position 5,661,573 of record NW_026843711.1, read on the forward strand.
TATTTCTGTATCCATTCCTCCTTTGATAGATATCTGGGTTTCTTCCAGGTCTGGCTATTAAACATAAAGCTGCCAACAATATGGTTGAGCAAATGTCCTTGTGTACTTGAACATCTTTTGGATATATGCCTAGGAATGGGATAGCTGGTTCTTGAGGAAGCAGTACTCATAATTGTGTGAGAAACTGCCAGATTGATTTTCAAAGTGGTTATAAAATTTTATATTCCGACCAGCAATGAAGCAGGGTTCCCCCATTTTCATACCCTCCAGCATGTTTTGTCACTTGAGTTTTTCCTATTAGCCATTCCAATGGAGATAAGGCGAAATCTCAGGGTCATTTTGATTTGCATCTCTCTGGAGGCTTAGGAGCATTTCTATAAGTGTCTCTCAACCATTTTTTATTCCTCTTCAGAAAATTCTCTGTTTTTCTGAGTACCCATTTTTATTAGATTGCTTGATTTATTGCTTTTTGACTTCTTTAGTTCTTTATAAATTCTGAATAGCAGCCTTCTGTCAGTTAAAGATTTGGTGAAGATCCTTTCCCAATACGTAGGCTCTTGTTTTGTTTGGACAACTGTGTGGTTTGCTTTACAAATCTTTTCAGTTCCATTTACTAATTGTTGCTCTTAGAGTTTGCCTTTGGTGTTCTGTTCAGGAATTTGTCTCCTGTGCCAATAAGCTCTATGCTCTTCCAGCATTTTCTTCTAACGATTTAGAGTATCTGGGGTGTTATTGAGGTCTTTGTTCCACTTGGACTTTAGTTTGGGGCAGGCTGATAAATATGAATATATTTTCTTTTTTTTTTTTTTGCAGGTATACATCCAGTTGGAGCTGCACAATTTTGTGAAGATGCTGCCTGTTTTTTCCATGGTTTTTGCCTCTTTCTCAAAAATTAAGTATTCTTAGGTACATGGGTTTATTTCTGGGTCTTCTATTCAGTTCCATTGATCCACTCTTCTGCTTTTGTGCCAATACCAAGAAGTTTTTATTTCTATCGCTCTGGACTACAGCTTGAGGTCAGGGATGGGGATATCTCCAGATGACCTGTTGTTGCACAGAATCATTTTGGAAATCCTTTTTTCTTTGGTTTCTACATAGGAATTTGATAATTTTTATTTCAACATCTGTAAAGAATTGTGTTGATATTTTGATGGAAATTTTCCTTTGAATCTGTAGTTGGCAAAATGGCCATTCTCTGTAGGTTAATCCTAAGGATCCATGACAACAGGAAATCTTTCCATCTTCTCCTATCTCCAACAATTTCTGTCTTCAGAGATTTGAATTATTTTTTAAACCAGACCTTCTCCTGCTGGGTTACAGTCACCCCAAATACTATGTTATTAGTGGCTGTTGTGAAGGGTGTTGTTTCAATCATTTCTTTCTCAGTCCATGTATCTTGGGTGTACAAGAGGGTTTCTGATTACTTTGAGTTATTTTGAATTCAGCCACTTTGCTGAAGGTGTTCATCAGCTGACAGAATTCTTTTTTTGAATTTTGGGGGTAACTCATATGTACCATGTTGTATTCTGGGAAGAGTGAACCTTTGACATATTTCTTTCTGTATTTATTTTTATTTTTTATTTTTAGTTACATTTTGTTAACTCTGTGTCCCAGCTGTATCCCACTCCCTTATTCCCTCTCCAACCGCACACTCCCTCCCTGGTCTCCTCCCTGCCCCTTTCCAAGTCCACTGATAGAGGAGGACCTCCTCCCTTTTCATTTGACCCTGTTTTATCAGGTATCTACAGGGCTGGCTGCAAAGTCCTCCTCTGTGGCCTAACAGGACTACTCCTCGCCTGGCAGGGGGGGAGGTCAAAGAGCCTGCCCTTGAGATCCTGTTAGAAATAGTCCTTGTTCCCCTTACTTTGGAAAATTACTTGGTTCCTGAGCTATGACAGGCCACATCCAAAAAGAAGTTCTGGTTATATCCATAGATGGTCCTTGGTTGAGTGTCAGTCTCAGAAAAGACCCTGTGCCCGGATATATTTGGTCCTTATAGAACTCCTACCTTTCCACATCATACTAACTCCCCTTCTTTCATATAATTCCCTGCACTCTGCCAAGGGTATGATTATGAGTCTAAGTGACTGCTTAGAAACACTGCTAGTTAGAGTCTTTCAGATGCCTTTTGCAGTAGACTCCTGTCATATATTCAATGCATATCCCATTTATCTCTCTAAATGAGGATTGATCATCTTTGCCCTTGTCCACTTTCTTGATTATCTTCTTTAGGTGTGTAGATTTCATTATGTTTATAATATTTTGTAGTTCTATATAAGCGAGTATATACCATGTTTGTCTTTTTCCTTCTGGGATACTTCACTCACAATGATCTTTTCTAGATCCCATCATTTGCCAACAAATTTCATGATTTCCTCCTTTTTGATTGCTGAGTAGTATTCCATTGTGTAAAAATAACACAATTTCTGTATCCATTCCTCCGTGGATGGACATCTGGGTTGCTTCCAAGTTCTGGCTATTACAAATAAAGCTGCTACAAACATGGTTGAACAAATGTCCTTGTTGTGTACTTGAGTAAATTTTGGGTATATACCTAGGAGTGGTATAGCAGGGTCTTGAGGAAGCACTCCAACTAATTTTCTGAGAAAGCTTCATATTGATTTCCAAAGTGGTAGTACCAGTTTATATTCCCACCAGCAATGGAGGAGGGTTCCCCTTTCACCGCAACCTCTCCAGCATGTGTTGTCACTTGAGTCTTTCAACTTGGCCATTTTGATGGGTGTAAGGCAAAATCTCAGGGTCATTTTGATTTGCATTTCCTTAATTGCTAATGATGCTGAGCATTTCTTTAAGTGTTTCTCTGCCATTCTGTGTTCCTCTTTCGAGAATTCTTTGTTTAGCTCCATTCCCCATTTTTTAATTGGATTACTTGGTTTGTTGCTTTTCTTCTTCTTTAGTTCTTTATATATACTGGATATTAGACCTCTATAAGATGAAGGGTTGGTGAAAATTCTTTCCCAATCTGTAGGCAGTTGTTTTGTTTTGATGACAGTGTCTTTTGCTTTACAGAAGCCTTTCAGTTTCATGAGGTCCCAATTATTGATTGTTGCTCTTAGAGCCTGTGCTGTTGCTGTGCTGTTCAGGAAGTTGTCTCCTGTGGCAATGAGTTCTAGGCTGTTCCACACATTTTTTTTTCCAACTGATGTAGAGTTGATTTTATGTTTAGGTCCTTGATCCACCTCGACTTTAGTTTTGTGCAGGGTGATAAATATGGATCTATTTTTCTTTTTCTGCATGTAGACATCCAGTTGGTCCAGCACCATTTGTTGCAGTTGCTGTCTTTTTTCCATTGAATGGATTTGGCTTCTTTGCCAAATATCGAATATTCATAGGTGTGTGGGTTTATTTCTGGGTCTTCTATGCAGTTCCATGGATTCTCCTTTTTGTTTTTATGCCAATACCATGCAGTTTTTATTACTGTTGCCCTGTAGTACAGCTTGAGAGTGAGGATGGAGATACCTCCAGATGGTATGTTGTTGTACAGGATCATTTTGGACATTCTGTTTTTTTTTTGTTTGTTTGTTTGTTCGTTTGTTTGTTTCTCCATATGAAGATGAGAATCATTTTTTCAAGGTCTGTAAGAATTGTGTTGGTATTTTGATGGGAATTGCATTGAATCTGTTGATTGCTTTTGGCAGGATGGCTATTTTCACATTGTTAATCCTACCAATCCATGAGCATGGGAGATCTTTCCAACTTCTGAGATCTTTGATTTCTTTCTTCAGAGACTTGAAGTTTTTCTCAAACAGTTCTTTCACTTGCTTGTTTAGAGTCACACCATGGTACTTTATGTTATTAGCGGCTACTGTGAAGGGTGTTGTTTCCCTAATTTCTTTCTCAGCCTTTTTGTCTTTGGTATACAAGGGGGCTTCTGATTTTTTTGTTTTTTAGTTGATTTTGTGTCCTGCCACTTTGCTAAAGGTGTTTATCAGCTGAGGGAGTCTCTGGTTGAATTTTTGGGGTCACTCATGTATACTAACACATCATCTGCAAATAGTGGCACTTTGACCTCTTCCTTTCCAATTTGTATCCCCTTGATCTCCTTTAGTTGTCTTATTGCTCTGGCTAGAACTTCAAGTCCTGTGTTGAAGAGATATGGAGACAATAGGCAGCCTTGTCTTGTCCCTGATTTCAGTGGGATTGATTTAAGTTTCTCTCCATTGAGTTTGATGTTGGCTATAGGCTTGCTGTATATTGCCTTTACTATCTTTAGGTATGTGCCTTGTATCCCTTATTTCTCCAATACTTTAAAAATGAATGGGTGTTGGACTTTCTCAAATGCTTTTTCAGTGTCTAAGGAGATGATCACGTGTATTTTCTCCTTCAGTTTTTTTATGTGGTGGATTACATTGACGTATTTCCATATGTTGAACCACCCTTGCATGTCTGGGATGAATCCTACTTTGTCATGGTGGATGATATCTTTGATGTGTTTTTGGATTCGGTTTGCAATTATTTTATTGAGTATTTTTGCGTCAATGTTCATAAGGGAGATAGTTCTGAAGTTTTGTTTTTTTGTTGGATCTTTGTGTGGTTTAGGTATCAAGGTGGCTGTTACTTCATAGAATGAGTTTGGTAGTTTTCCTTCTTTTTCTATTTTGTGGAATAGTTTGAGGAAAATTGGTGTTAGCACTTCTTTGAAGGTTTTGTAGTATTCTGCACTGAAGGCATCTAGCCTAGGGCTATTTTTTTGGAGGGGAGACTGTTAATGACTGCTTCAATTTTCTTAGGAGATATAGGGCTGTTCAGTCTTTCTACCTGATCTTGGCTTAATTTTGGGAGATGGAATCTGTCAAGAAAATTATCCATTTCATTTAGATTTTCAATTTTTTGGCATATAGGCTTTTGTAGTATGACCTAATAATTGTTTGGATTTTCTCAGTGTCTGTAGTTATGTCAGCCTTTTCATCTCTAATTTTGTTGATTTGGATAGTTTCTCTCTGCTTTTTAGTTAGTTTGGCTAAGGGTTTTACTATCTTGTTGATTTTCTCAAAGAACCAGCTTTTTGTTTCATTGATTCTTTGAATAGTTTTGTTTCTTTCTAATTGATTGATTTCAGCCCTGAGTTTGATTATTTCCAGCCATCTGCTTCTCTTTGGGTTTATCTGCTTCTTTTTTTTCCTAGGTTTTTCAGTTGGGCCATTAAGTTGTTTGTATGTGATGTTACGAATTTCTTCTTGCAGGCACTTAGTGCTATAAAGTTTCTTCTGAGCACTGCTTTCAATGTGTCCCATAAATTTGGGTATGTTGTGCCTTCATTTTCACTGAATTCTAGGAAGTCTTTAATTTCTTTCTTTATTTCTTCCTTAACCCAGCTGTCCTTGAGTAGTAAGTTGTTCAGTTTCCATGTGCATGTCAGCTTTTTGTTGTTTCTGTTGTTGTTGATGTCCAGCTTTAGTCCAAGGTGGTCAGATAGTATACAAGGGATTATTTCAATCCTTTTGTATCTGTTCAGGCTTGCTTTTTGACCCACTATATGGTCTATTTTGGAGAAGGTTCCATGTGGTGCTGAAAAGAAGGTGTACTCTTTTGAGTTTGGCTGAAAAGATATGTAGACCTCTATTAGGTCCATTTGATTTAGGGATTCTGTGAGTGCTTTTATTTCTATATTTTGTGTCTGTCTAGTTTATCTGTCACTTGATGAGAGTGGGGTGTTGAAGTCTCCCACTCTTAAGGTATTAGGATCAATGTATGATTTAAGATTTAATAATGTTTCATTTATGAATGTAGGTGCTCGTGTATTTGGGGCATAGATATTCAAGATTGTGATGTTCTCTTGGTGGATTTTTCCTTTGATGAAAGTATAGTAGCCCTCCTAATCATTTTTGATTAACTTTGGATGATAGCCTATTTTATTAGATATTAGTATGGCTACTCCAGCTTGTTTTCTGGAACCATTTGCTTGAAAAACATTCTTCCAGCCCTTTACTCTGAGGTAGTGTTTATCTTTGTTGCATAGGTGTGTTTCTTGGATGCAACAGAATGTTGGATCCTGTTTCCACAACCATTCTGTTAGCCTGTGTCTTTTTATTGGTGCATTGAGTCCATTGGTCTTGATAGACAATAGTAATCAATGCATGATAGTTCTTTTTGTAATGGAGTCGTTGATCTTTACCTGTTTCATTGCTTGTTTTCATTTTTGTTGGGATATTATCTGTATGCCCTGTTTTCTTGGGTGAAGTTGTTTTTGTTGGATTGGAGTTTTCCTTCTAGTACCTTCTGTAGGGTTGATTTGCTGTGTAGATATTGCATAAATTTAGTTTTGTCATGAAATATTTTGTTTTCTCCATCTATGCTGATTGAAATCTTTGCAGGATATAGTAGTCTGGGTTGACATTTGTGATCTCCTAGAGACTCCATGATACTTGTTCAGGCCCTTCTGGCTTTCATAGTTTCTGATGAGAAGTTCAGTGTGATTCTGATAGGTCTACCTTCATATGTTACTTGGCCTTTTTCCCTTGCTGCTTTTAATATCTTCTCTTTGTTCTGAAGATTTGGTGTTTTGACTATGATGTGATGTGATGTGTTTCTTTTCTGGTCTGGTCTATTTGGTTTTCTGTAGGCCTCTTGTATATTTATGGACATCTCTTTCTTTAAGTTGGGAAAATTTTCTTCTATGATTTTCTTGAAAATATTTTCTGGACCTTGGAGCCTGGAGTTTTCTTTTTCATCAATTCCTATTATTCTTAGATTTCGTCTTTTTATAGCCTCCATGATTTCTTGGATACTTTGTTATTGGAACTTTTCTGATTTTATTTTTTCTTTGAGAGAAGTATCAATTCCTACAAGTGTGTGTTCAGCTCCAGAGATTCTCTCTTCCATCTCTTGTATTCTGTTGGTGATGCTTACTTTTGTGGTTCCTGATCTTTTCTCCAAGTTCTCCAGCTCAAGGACCTTCTCAGTTTGTATTTTCTTTATTGATTCAAATTCTGTTTTCATGCCTTGCAGCATTTCTTTCATCCATTCAAATTTGGATTCCTGTCTCTCTATGATGGTTTCTATTTCTTTTTTCATTTCCTTTTTATATGCCACTAATTTTATCTCTAATTGTGCCTCTATTTGTTTGGCTATGTTTGCCTGTGTTTCTTTAAGGATTTTGTCTATTTCTTCTTTCTTTTCCTCCATTTGACTGGCCAAATCTTAGAAATATTTGTTCATTTCCTCCTTATGAGGCTCAAATAATTGGGTAAGCATGACTTTAAAGCCTTTTTCCTGGGCTTCTAATGAATTGGAGTACTCATCAATTTTGGGGTTTGCTGATGAAGTCATGATGTCCTGATATGTGTTGGAAGTGTTTTTCCCCTACCCCTGGCCATTGGCTTATCTGAAACCTTCCCTGTTTTTGTTTTTTTTTGTTTGTTTTGTTTTTGTTTTTGTTTTTGTTTTTGTTTTTTTTTTTTTTTTTTTTTTGATTCTGCAGATCAGACTGGTACTGTCTCTCTCCGGTGTCTGGAGAGTTCTTCAGGAAGTTGAGAGAGGTCTCTTGTCCTCAGTGTGTGCTGAGGACTAGCTGTACCTGTGGGAGAAAAGTACACAGGTGCAAGCGGGGCAAATGCAGGCATGCACACGCACACATGTGTGTGTATGTGTGTGTGTGTGTGTGTGTGTGTGTGTGTAAGTGTGTGTGCATGTGTGTCTCCAGGGACAGTGTGATGTATAATGTTGAACCCTTGAGTGTGTGGGAGGGGCTCTGCACTGTATATGTCACAGGTGCTAGTGATGATCTCAGAGCAATTTCTGGCATTAACTGCCTTAAATCCTCAATTAAACCCACAGAGCAGGAGCTTCAATGTCCCAAGTGCCCCTCTGTTTCCCAAAGTGGGAATGTGGATGGGAGGGGATTCAATGCCTGGCTTCTGTTTTCTAAGGACCCTGGGTCTGGGTCTCTGCATGTTCTCAGGGAAGCATTCACTCTCAGGCAGGTCACTTGGCAGGGATCGGGATATCTGGGCTCTCTGCTCTCTGGTTTGGTCCTGCTGTTTTGATGTGCTCTGCCAGCTCAGTGCTGCTGCCACTGCCAGGTAAGAAAGTCCTACTGTAGCTGGAGATCTTTAGGTGGTCGGCAGGGATTGAGGTAGCTTAGATATCTGCTCTCTGGTTTAGCCCTGGTTGGTCTCAAGCTGGAGCCCTGGTGTGCACCACCAGCTGAATGCTGCTTAGATGCCAGGTTAGGAAGGCCATCTGTAGTTGGAGACTGGCTTGCCAGTCCAGATGCTTTCTGCAAATTCCTGCATGGTCTCCACTGTGCTCTCCAAGCTTGGGAGGCCCAATGCCTGGTGTGCCTAGCTTGTATGGCTTTTCTGCCTGGTTTGGGTGAGTATATAGAGTATTTTCTTTCACAGTGTGATTGGGCAGGAATTACAGTCAGTGGCTGGGCGATCCTATGGATCCAGTATGGTAGCTAGAGGCCCAGGACCCTGGGAGGATGGTTCCACATGGGTCTGGTTCTGTCGGTCTCTGGTACTCTGAGACTGGTACTGCTGGCTGTTGCAGCTAAATGTAGAAGCTCTGCTTCAGCTGCTGCAGACCCAAGGCAGTTTGGTGTGCACTGAGAATCTCAGTGAATCCTCTGTGTGGGTGAGATAAAAGATTTTTCGAGAGGGGATGCTGGTGATCAGAGGAAAGTTTCTCTCTGTCCCCGAACAAGTCCAAGGGTGACCTGAGATCAAAGTCCTCACCTCAAGGGATGTTCTCTGTCATTTAGAAAACCTCACTGTTGTTTTTCCTAGGTTCAGAGGACCTTCCACTCACTGACTGCAATGGTTTATCTCTTCCACAGCTCAGGAACTGTGTGTGCTTGTTGCCATCTTGGTTCTGCCCTTAGTTTGAACTCTAAACTCCATTACCAGGAGGATTTTTCACCTACTACTGAGTAGGACACAGCTGCCAGTTTAGCCAGGTCAGCTACGACAATTCTGCTCATAAAGGGTTGGCAATAATAATGTGTGACAACATCAGCTATCAAATAGTTTATTGCCCCACAGTTTTTTACATACACCCATGTTTGCTGTTTCAGCCAAATCAGTCCTAGGAATTGTCTGGTCTCCTTCTATTTTCCCTGCTCTTAAAGTCTCAATACCCTAGGGAACCCTAGGCTTTGCCAGCCTATGATAACAATAAGAATGTGAAGGCACATTTATTGAGTACACCAGTAACTGCTCAGTTCTAAGTTACAACCTAAAAAATTTTAGATCCAAGACTACAGGACTACAGTAGGAGAACACCTTGTAATTTGGTACATTCCCCTTAATCCCACATCACTTTTAAGCTTTAGGAAATTGTCCAGATAAATAAACATTAAAGTTTCATTTCCTACACGACATTGTCACAGAGGTAAATAGGAGTAAAGGTGTGAAATCTGGATAAAGGGATGAGATAAAGGCTTTTTGGGTTTCATAAAAAAAAAGGTCACATATGCACAGGATCAGAGATACTGGATTCCTGAGGAAAGTTTGATTACTCATCTCTATGTAAACCTCAAGATTCTCTCAGGTGCTGCTTGGCTGAGAGGCAGAATGATGTCATGCAAGATGTGAAAGCCAGTAAGAGTTTCAGGAGGCAGTTTTTAAAAGTGCCAAGTGCTGGGGCCAAGATGGCGGTGCCGGGAGAACACTGTGTCTGAGAAGTGGGACAACACTCTCCGTGCAGTGACCAGGAGACTGAACTCTGAGACCTAAAACTACAGTGATCAATCATGTTTCCCAGGTTAGGGGAGGCTCGCACAGCATGGGAATCGGTCCAGTCCACTCTTAGGCTGCCCAGCCAGAACCCAGAAGAAATCCCAGGTAACTCAGGCTTTGAGTCTCAGGCCAGAGCTACACACCTGTATGTCCCTATCACTTTCCCAGGCTGATCAGTGGACACAAGGGTGCCTGAGAATGGTAGTCCCAGTGGCAAGAAAACCCCACTGGGAAGGAAAATTGTAAGACTGATCACTGGTCACCCAGTCTTTCCCCGGATGGTGGAGCTGACCTCGGGTACCTGCTGCCATCACAACTGAAATCCCGCTGCTCTTGGAGAGTGGCTGCTGCACCCAGTGCAAATTTCCTACTCCCTTTTCGGAGGAGGCAGGAGGCATCCAGTAGAATCTGCCACAGACCACATTGTCCATACTCCAAACCAAGATAGGGGCTGAGAAAACCCAATCCTTTCGAGCACTGCCCCAAACTCCACCATAACCCTGCTGCAGCATAGCACAGGGATAAGGAGGCGCACAGCAGATTAACAGTGTGGGGACCCCAGTGCTGCAGGCTGGTCCTAGCAAACAAACTTCAGCTCAGGACATGGGACTGTTGTCATTCAACACGTCCTGAGACTCTCCCAGGTCCAGCGCAATAAGGTCTAGCACCAAGTTCTATCACCGGTGCCCCCTCCCCCAACCCCTGGCAGAGAAATCCTGGAGCAGGATCGGACTGAGAAGCCCCAACCCTTTCTGGCACTCTGCTGAGAACACCTCCATAAGCTTGCCCTAGCGGAGGGGAAAGTCAGAGGGGAAGGACAGAGAGGCAGCCTGCCAAGGAAACAGCACCCTCTCTCCAGCTCACCCAGAAGCCCCTAGTAGAGAAACTCAAGCTCTGAATCTGAGGACACTCAACCCTACCTGGTACTCTCTTGGGATCTGCAAACATAAGTTCTACAGCCAGGCTGCTTCTGGCAGAGAGATCTGGGCCCAGGATCTGGGACTGAGAACATTCAACCTAACTCTTTCCCATGCCACCCTGGGACCAGTCAACATAACCCCTCCAGGCAGAGGGAAAGTACAGAGAGGTAGCACACAGGAAAGGTGGACACTGAGCCCTGAGGCCACAGTGCCAGAGAGCTGACTGTTAGCCTACCTGTGCACTTTCTGCAACAGGATCAAATCAGAGTAGTGAGCAAAGGAAACCCTGTGCACTTCAACTGGTCCTGCAAGAAAGTGAGTGAGCCTTCTAGGGAGAGTTTGCCCCAGACCCAGGGCCTCTCCACAGAAGCAAACAGACGAGATCCCTGCCACCCACAACCCTAGTGTGGGCATCATAGGGATTCTTGGCATATAACCCCAACATTGAAGCCTCTGCCTTGCGGGTCCACCAGTGTAATCCAGGCAAACAATCCCTGGATCTCAGACAGACCTGTGTAATAGTGGTTTGCAGGCCACTGCAATAGTCAGAGAATCCATGCATGCACACTGCAAACGCTAAAAGTGCACAAATAGTGACAGAGTCACATTTCTTACTTAAGCAATACTGAAACCACATTGCACACTCCCAAACCAGTGAAACTCTCTAATCTTCCTGAAAAAACAGTCCAGAAAACAGAAAGAAAGGATCATAGCCCGAACTACAATCTCAAGGAAAAAACAGTGAGGATTATAAATAACGAGATGGCTAGAGGCACACGTAAGAACATTCCCAACAAAAATCAGGACATAATGACCTCACCAGCAACCCCACAAAACAATGGACACTTCAATTCACTAGCTATACAAGAAAATGACCTCAAAACTATGTTTCTCCAGGTATTAGAGGCCCATAAAGATGAAATGAACAAGGCCCTCAGAGAAATAAACAAAGAAATCGAGACAAACCAAGAGGAAACAAATCGTGCTCTCAGAGAAATGACCATGAAAATTGAGGCAAACAAAGAAGAAATGCACAAAGTTCTCAAAGAAATGTCCACACAAATGAAAGCAAAGAAAGAAGAAATAAACAAAGCTCTCATAGAAATACAGGCAATTATACCCAAAGAAGTAGAGGCACAATTACTGATACATAGAGAGGAAATGGACAAAAAAATAGAAGCTCTCATTGAAAAGCAGGACTCCACATTCAAACAGATGAAGGAAATGGTGCAAGACATGAAAACAGAATTAGAATCAATAAATAAAACACAAATAGAGAAAAACCAGGAGCTGGAGAACATAGAGAAAAGATCAGGAACTACCAAGGTAAGCATCACCAACAGAATACAAGAGATGGAAGAAAGAATCTCAGGAGCTGAAGATACACTTGTGGAAATTGACACTTCTCTCAAAGAAAAAATAAAATCAGAAAAGTTCCAAACACAAAACATCCAAGAAATCAAGGACACCATGAAAAGACAAAACCTAAGAATAATAGGAGTAGAAGAAAAAAGAAGACATCAGGATCAAAGGTCTGGAAAATATTTTCAAGAAAATTATAGAAGAAAACTTTCCCAACTTAAAGAAGGAGATGGCCATAAACATACTAGAGGCCTACAGAACAGCAAATAGACTACACCAGAAAAGAAATTCTTCATGTCACATCATAGTCAAAACACTGAACCTACAGAACAAAGAAAAAATTCTAAAAGCAGCAAGGGAAAAAGGCCAAGTAACATATGAAGGTAGACCTATCAGAATCACACCAGATTTCTCAACAGAAACTATGAAAGCCAGAAGGACCTGGACAGAAATCATACAGTCTTTAGAGACCACAGATTCCAAACCAAACTACTATAACCAGCAAAACTTTCAATCAACATAGATGGAGAATTCAAAATATTCCAAGACAAAACCAAATTTAAACAATATCTACATAGTAACCCAGCTCTACAGAACTTTCTAGAAGGGAAAATCCAAAACAAAGAAAACAACTGCATCTAAGGAAACAGAGGAAATAGATAACTACACAACAACAACAACAACAAAAAGAATACAAGCAATGAAATTCAGTGACACCACCAACCCCACATCTAAAATAAGTAACAATTGTTGGTCATTAGTATCTATTAACATCAACAGAACCAACTACCCAGTAAAAAGACACAGACTAACAAAATGGCTGCTGAAACAGGATCCAACATTCTGTTGCATCCAAGAAACACACCTATGCAACAAAGATAAACACTACCTCAGAGTAAAGGGCTGAAAAAATGTTTTTCAAGTAAATGGTTCCAGAAAACAAGCAGGAGTAGACATCCTAATATATAATAAAATAAACTTACAACCCAAGTTAATAAAAAAAGATAAGGAAGGCGACTATATTCTGATCAAAGGAAAAATCCACTAAGTGGACATCACAATTTTGAATATCTATGCCCCAAATACAAGAGCACCTACATTCGTAAATGAAACAATATTAAAGCTTATATCACACATTGATCCTAATACCTTAAGAGTGGGAGACTTCAACACTCCACTTTCACCAAGGGACAGATCAACTAGACAGAAAACAAATAGGGAAATAAAAACATTTACAGAGAGCCTAAATGGACCTAATAGATGTCTACAGATCTTTTCATCCAAACTCAAAAGAGTATACCTTCTTTTCAGCACCTCATGGAACCTTCTCCAAAATAGACCATATAGTTGGTCATAAAGCAAGCCTCAACAGATACAAAAGGATTGAAATAATGCCGTGTATTCTATCTGGCCACCATGGACTAAAGCTGGACATCAACAACAAAAGAAACAACAAAAAGCCGACACTCACATGGAAACTGAACAACTTGTTACTCAATGACAGTTGGGTTAAGGAAGAAATAAAGAAAGAAATTAAAGACTTCCTAGAATTCAATGAAAAGGCACAACATAACCAAATTTATGGGACACATTGAAAGCAGTTCTCAGGGGAAAATTTATAGCACTAAGTGTCTGCAAGAAGAAATTTGTAATATCACATACAAACAACTTAATAGCCCAACTGAAAACCCTAGAAAAAAAGAAGCAGATACACCCAAGAGGAGCAGACAGCTGGAAATAATCAAACTCAGGGCTGAAATCATTCAATTAGAAAGAAACAAAACTATTCAAAGAATCAATGAAACAAAAAGCTGGTTCTTTGAGAAAATCAACAAGATAGACAAACCCCTAGCCAAACTAACTAAAAAGCAGAGAGAAACTATCCAAATCAACAAAATCAGAGATGAAAAGGCTGACATAACTACAGACACTGAGGAAATTCAAACAATCATTAGTTCATTCTACAAAAGCCTATATGCCAAAAACTTGAAAACCTAAATGAAATGGACAATTTTCTTGATAGATTCCATCTTCCAACATTAAGTCAAGATCAGGTAGAAAGACTGAACAGCCCTATATCTCCTAAGGAAATTGAAGCAGTTATTCACAGTCTCCCCTCCAAAAAAAGCCCTGGGCCAGATGGTTTGAGAGCGGAATTCTACCAGACCTTCAAAGAAGTGCTAACACCAATTCTCCTCAAACTATTCCACAAAATAGAAACAAAAGGTACATTACCAAACTCATTCTATGAAGCAACAGTCATCCTGATACCTAAACCACACAAAGACCCAACAAAAAAAGAGAACTTCAGACCTATCTCTCTTATGAACATTGATGCAAAAATACTCAATAAAATAATTGCGAACCGAATCTAAGAAACATCAAAGATATCATCCACCATAATCAAGTAGGCTTCATCCCAGTGATGCAAGGGTGGTTCAACATACAGAAATCCATCAATGTAATCCACCACATAAACAAACTGAAGGAGAAAAACCACATGATCATTTCCTTAGATGCCGAAAAAGCATTTGACAAAGTACAACACCCATTCATGTTTAAAGACTTGGAGAGATCAGGGATACAAGGTACATAGCTAAACATAGTAAAGGCAATATACAGCAAGCCTATAGCCAACATCAAACTCAATGGAGAGAAACTTAATTCAATCCCACTGAAATCAGGGACAAGACAAGGCTGCCCACTCTCTCCACACCTCTTCAACATAGTACTTGAAGTCCTAGCCAGAGCAATAAGACAACTAAAGGAGATAAAGGAGATACAAATAGGAAAGGAAGATGTCAAAGTGTCACTATTTGTAGATGATATGATAGTATATATGAGCAACCCCAAAAATTCAACCAGAAAATTCCTCTAGCTGATAAACACCTTCAGCAAATTGGCAGAATACAAAATCAACTCAAAAAAAATCAGAAGCCCTCCTCTATATCAAAGACAAAAGGGCTGAGAAAGAAATTAGGGAAACAACACCCTTCACAATAGCCACTAACCACATAAAGTACCTTGGGGTGACACTAACCAAGCAAGTGAAAGACCTGTTTGAGAAAAACTTCAAGTTTCTGAAGAAAGAAATTGAAGAAGATATCAGAAGATGGAAAGATCTCCCATGATCATGGATTGGTAGGATTAGCATTGTAAAAATGGCCATCCTGCAAAAATCAATCAACAGATTCAATGCAATTACCATCAACATACCAACTCAATTCTTTAGAGACCTTGAAAAAAAATGATTCTCAGATCTCAGATTCATATGGAGAAACAAAAAAACCAGAATGTCCAAAACAATTCTGTACAACAACATATCACCTGGAGGTATCTCCATCCCTGATCTCAAGTTGTATTACAGAGCAATAGTAATAAAAACTGTGTGGTATTGGCATAAAAACAGAAAGGAGGATCCATGGAACCACATAGATGACCCAGAAATAAACCCACATACCTATGAATACTGATTTTTACAAAGAAGCCAAAACCATTCAATGGAAAAAAGATAGCATCTTCAACAAATGGTGGTGGTCCAACTGGATGTCCACATGCAGAAAAACAAAAATAGATCTATATTCATCACCCTGCACAAAACTAAAGTCCAAGTGGATCAAAGACCTCAGCATAAAACCAGATACTCTGAATCTCTTAGAAAAAAAAAGTGTGGAACAGCCTAGAACTCATTGGCACAGGAGACAACTTCCTGAACAGAACAGCAACAGCACAGGCTCTAAGAGCAACAATCAATAAATGGGACCTCATGAAACTGAAAACCTTCTGTAAATCAAAGGACACCTTCATCAAAACAAAACAACTGCCTACAGATTGGGAAAGAATCTTCACTAACCCTTTATGTGACAGAGGACTAATATCCAGTATATACAAAGAACTAAAGAAGCTGAAAAGCAGCAATCCAAGTAATCCAATTAAAAAATGGGGAACAGAGCTAAACAGAGAATTCTCGACAGAGGAATATCGAATGGCAGAAAAACACTTAAAGAAATGCTTATTCTCAGTAGCCATCAGGGAAATGCAAATCAAAACGACCCTGAGATATCACCTTACACCATCAGAATGGCCAAGATGAAAAACTCATGTGACAACACATGCTGGAGAGGTTGTGGAGAAAGGGGAACCCTCTTCCACTGCTGGTGGAAATGCAAACTGGAACAACCACTCTGGAAATCTATCTGGTGCTTTCTATGACAATTAGGAATAGTGCTTCCTCAAGACCCAGCTATACCACTGCTAGGTATATACCCAAAGTTTGCTCAAGTACACAAAAGGGATACTTGCTCAACCATGTTTATAGCAGCTTTATTTGTAATAGCCAGAACCTGGAAACAACCCAGATGTCCATCAATAGAGGAATGGGTACAGAAATTGTGGTATTTTTACACAATGGAATACTACTCAGCAATCAAAAAGGAGGAAATCATGAAATTTGCAGGCAAATGGTGGGATCTAGAAAAGATCATTTTGAGTGAAATATCCCAGAAAGAAAAAGAAAAACATGGTATATACTCCCTTATATAGACCTATACGATATGATGAACATAATGAAATCTATACACCTAAAAAGATAATCAAGAGAGCGGACTTGGGGTAAGATGATCAATCCTTGTTTAGAAAGACAGATGGGATGTGCATTGAACATATGACAGGAGTCTACTGAGTGCATCTGAAAGACTCTAACTAGCAGTGTTTTCAAAGCAAAGTCTCATAAGCAAACCTTTGGCAGAGTACAGGGAATCATAAGAAAGAAGGGGAGTTAGTCTGATGGGGAAGGGATAGGAGCTCCACAAGGACCAAATATATCTGGACACAGGGTCTTTTCTGAGTCTGACATTCAACCAAGGACCATGTATGGATATAACCTAGAACCTCCACTCAGATGTAGCCTGTGGTAGCTCAGTAACCAATTGGTTTCCCATAGTGAGGGGAACAAGGACTATTTCTAACAGGAACTCAATGACTGGCTCTTTGGCCTCCCCACCCCCAAGGGAGGAGCAGTCCTGTTAGGCCACAGAGGAGGGCTTTGCAGTCAGTCCTTAAGATACCTGATATAACAGGATCAGGTGAATGGGGAGGAGGTCCCCCCTATCAGTGGACTTGGAAATGGGCATGGTGCAGATGAGGGAGGGAATGAGGGATTGGGACATGGCTGGGATACAGTGTTAATAAAATGTAACTGATAAGAAAAAAAGTGCCAAGTTGACAGTATGCTTGGAAGAAAGGCTGAAAATCTGAAAGCACACAACATAGAGATGACAGTTCCTGTGTCCAAGACTCTTAGTTCAGGAAAAGTGTCACATATATCTTTCAAGTGTTAATTAATAAAGTCATGTGCCTTTGACATGTGAGTTTCATATTATCACTGATTCCATTATTATTTGTTAAATGCACAGATAGGTCCTCAGTCACTGAAGTACTTACTGAGAAAATGCTTCCTGAAAAAGGTAACTCTTTGAACAAAAAACCTTTAATTGAGATCTTGCTTATATTTTTATGGGGACTATCCATGATGTCACATCAGTAAGCACTCATCTTGTTGCAGTACTTCAGCAGACCTGAGAGCTTTTCATACTTAAGCTTAATTGGAAGGCAGAGAGAGGGTGACAGAGAGAGACAGAGCTAGAGAAACAGATTCGTAAATAGAGAAACTAAGACCAGATCCAGAAATAGAGAGACCAAGATCCACAGAAACAAAGATATAAATTGACAGAGACTGACAAATAGAGACTCCATTCTATCTGATCTCTTTTATTGGCATATCATCCTCAAAGCATACCCTCCTATAATATACCTCCAATAGGAATTATATTATCTCATTATTCCATACATCCTAACCCTTCCTAGATATTTCCTCAATGTGGACTCCACATATAAATAGATGAGCTTCAAGGAAACATTGCAATTCAAATAATCAGGAAGTAGAAGATGTCCGGGTTTGTCCGGGTTTCTAGACTAAAAGAACTTAGTCATCCTGATAGTTTGTAATTCAGTATAATGATTAAAATCACAGCAATTTCCAAGATCTAAAGAACAGGACAGGGAAAATGTATTTCCATAAGGGAGTATTCTTCAGCTACAAAAATGATATTATGATGTTTTCAGGAAATGAATGGAACCAGAAAAAAGTATCTTTCATGAACTAACTAAAATACAGAAAGGCAAATATGGTATGTATTCACTTATTAGGAGGTCTCCTAATAGTGGGGGAAATATTTTCAATAGGCTATCTCTTGTGACCAAACCTGTCTTCCACTAGTGCTATAGGGTGGCAGTGAATGAAGTTTTTGGGCCAAGGTATTCTATGGAAATTTTCAAGCAACCCAAGCTGTTATTAAAATAAGTTGCTCTCTGCCCTCAACTGGTAGATCAGTGCTACATTCTTGGATCCACAGAGATGCTTCCTTCTGCATCAAATGGGATTGCACACAGAGATCCACAATCTGATATGCACAGAAAGACCCTAAAACATACAGAACTGATTGGGATTTCCCTATGAAATTTTTTCTCCCCTCAGAGCTCTGTGGACCTAGCAGGAGAGGAGGTAGGAAGAGTGTCATAAGTAGAGGCAATTGAGGACACAAGGTGAAAAATGCCATCATGTCACAGAGGAAGATGATGCAGCCAGCCTTGGTGAGACCTGATAAGCTAGGGTCAGATAGAAGCCAGAGAAAAACGTGCTTTATCAGGGAAATAATAGAAGGGTATAGGTATAGAAGAAGGAGGGTCTGTGGGACTGGGGAAGAATAAGGAGGGGCAGCAGAGGGCATTAAAAGTGAACAAATCATAATAAATAAATACATAAGAAAAACTGTATTCAAGGTGATGAAGTATAGAGCTCTTCAAGACTGAAGTTTTCTTGTGGGTGGTTCCTGGATGTGGCAAGGAGGAACTCAGTTTTCTTTAAGTAACTTGGTACTAAGACTCTGATTGTATTTTAACAAGTATATGAACAACACATACCTCAATTGATGTATTTTTAAAGAAATAAAATTATGTGTGACATATGTGTAGGAATTTGAACCTAGGAGCAATAACAAAGTAGTATAATGTATATTAAATGAAATTCCCACATACTCAACAAAAATAATATGTTGACAACTTTTACAATGACTTTTAACATGGAGAAAAGGTTCCACTAAAGGAGGGAAGAGTTTGACTTTTAAGGCATGCTTTCCAGGAACTCATTATGTAGCAGAAAATCCTAGCCATGAACTAGTGGTTATCCAACTACCTCAGACATCATGAGCTCAGGTGGCACCTCTGAACAACCAGTCCTGGAACTAACACTACTTTTAAAGGATTTGTCTGGAAGATCATAGCAGGAAACACAGCTCCTCTTGTGTCCTAGGCATATAACAGAGATCGATTTCTCTGTCCTGAAGGCCAGGTTTTAACTATAAACCCCAAGAATAGGTGGATTGCTCACTGACTACTGAGTAGGACATAGCTGCCAATCCAGCCAGGTCAGCCAAGGCAACCTTACTCATAGCGGGTTGGCAAAACTAGTGTGGAACAGCACCTGCTGTCAAATAGCTTATTGCCCCTATGTACTCCTTTTACATACACCAATATTTCTCTGTATCAGCCAAACCAGTCCCAGGAATTGTCTGTTTTCCTTCCCATTTTCCTGCTCTTAAAGACTCAATACTCCAGGGAAGCCTAGACCCTGCCAGACTATTGTATCAGTTAGAATGTGAAGGTATATTTAGTGAGTACATGAGTAACTACTCAGTTCAAAGACACAGCATAGGAAATTTCAAATCCAAGACCACAGTATAAAATCACCTTGTCATTTGGTACATTCCCCTTAATCCCACATCACTTTGAAGCTTTCCTACTTAGGAAGAACTCAAATGAAATAAACATTAAAGTTTCATTACCTACCTGACATTGTCCCAGAGGTAAATCGGAGTGAAGGTGTGGGATCTGGATAAAGGGATGAGATAAAGGGGTGTTGGGTTTCACAAAAATAAGTCAAGTATGCACAGGATCAGAGATACTAGAAACTGAGGAAAATTTGTTTACTCATCTCCATGGAAGCCTCAAGATTCTCTCAGGTGCTGATTGGCTGAGAGGCAGAATGAGGGCATGAAACAGGTAAAAGCCAGAAAGAGTTTATGAAGCCAGTTATTTAAAGGGCTTACTGGTCAGCTTACTTGAGAGAAAGGTTCAGCAGTCCTACATGTTTCAATCTCTATAGCTGAAAACACACAACCCAGATATTTCAGTTTTTGTCCAAGTCCAAACCTTAGTTCAGGAAATTTATCACATATTTTTTTCATTTTGATTTATTTTAAGTTTTATTAATTACACTTTAATCATTTTTTCTCCCCCCATAAACTACTCCTTCCTCCCCTCAAAATCCTACCTTTCCTACCCCTTCTCCGTGTATGGCCCTTCTCAAGTCCATTGATAGGGGAGGTCTTCCCCTCCATCCTTCTGAACCTAGTCTATCAAATTTCAACAGGAGTGGCTGCATTATCATCTCCTGTGGCCTGAAAAGCTGTTCCGCCCTCAGGGGGAGGTATCAAAGATTATGTAATCAGTTCACATCAGAGGCATTCCCTGTTCTGGTTAATATGGAATCCATTTGGATACTTAACTGCCCAGGCTACATCTGTGCAGAGGTTCTAGGTTATCTTTATGCATGGTACTTGGTTGAAGTATGGTCTCAGGAATGAACCCTGTTCTCAAATTTTTTGGTTCTGTTGCTCTTCTTGTGGAGCTCCTGTCCTCTCCAGATCTTACTATTTCCCACTTCTTTCATTAGATTCCATGCACACTGCCCAAGAGTTGGCCATAAGTCTCAGCATCTGCTTTGATATTCTGCATGGCAGAGCCTTCTATTTGCCTTCTGGGATGGGGATTGAGCATTTTAGCCAGAATCCTTTGTCTTGATTAGTTTCTTTAGGTGTACAGATTTTAGTAGGTTTATCTTATATATCTATATGAGTGAGGATACAAAGTGTGTGTCTTTCTTCTTCTGGAATAGCTCACTCAGAATGATCCTTTCCAGTTTCCACCGTTTATCTGCAAATTTAATAGCTTCCTTCTTTTTTATTGCTGAGTAATATTTCATTGTGTAGATGTATCACAATCTGTATACATTCTTCAGTTTAGGGGCATCTGGGTTGCTTCTGGGTTCTGGCTATTACAAATAAAGCTGCTACAAATATTGTTGAGCAAATATCTTTATTGTGTACTCGAGCCTCTTTTGGATATATTTCTACGATGGCATAGCTGGATCTTGAGGAAGTGCTATTATTAGTTGTCTGATATAGCACTAAATTGATTTCCAGAGTGGTTTTACACCTTTATATTCCCACCAACATGGGAGAAAAGTTCGGCTTTCTCCACAACTTGTCCAGCATGTGTTGTCACTTGAGTTTTTGATCTTGGCCATTTTGATGGGTGTAAGATGAAATCTCATCATCATTTTGATTTGAATTCCCATGATGACTAATGAAGTTAAATATTTCTTTATTTCTTTCCCATTCAGAATTCTCGACAGAGAATTCTACAGAATCTGTAGAATTAAAAAAAATGAGGAACAGCACTAAACAGAATTCTCGATCTGTTTAGTGCTGTTCTTCATTTTTTAATTGAATTACTTGATTTGTTGCTTTTCAACTTCTTTAGTTCTTTATATATACTGGTTATTAGTCCCCTGTCACATAGAGGTTTAGTGAAGATTCTTTTCCAAAATATAAGAATTCGTTTTGTTTTGATGACAGTGCCCTTTGCTTTACAGAAGCTTTTCAGTTTCATGAGGTCCCATTTACTGATTGTTGCCTGTGCTGTTAGTGTTCTCTTTAGGACATTGTCTCCTATGTCAATGAGTTCTACGGTCTTCCCACTTTTTCTTCTATCCCATTTAATGTGTCTGGTTTTATGTTGAGGTCTTTGATCCACCTGGACTTTAGTTTTGTGCAGGGTGATAAGTATGAATTCATTTATGTGTTTCTACATGTAGACATCCAGTTAGGCCATGAGTTGTTGAAGATGCAATTTTTTTTCCATTGTATGGTTTTGGCATCTTTGTCAAAATTCACGTGTCCCTATGTCTGTGGGTTCATTTCTCATCTTCTTTTCTGGTCCATTGATCCACCATTTTGTTTCTTCTCCATTACAATGCAGTTTTTATTGCTGTTGCTCAATAGTATAGCTTGAGTTCAGGGATGGTGATACCTCCAGAAAATATTTTATTGTAGAGCATTGTTTTAGCACTTCTGGGTTTCTAATTTTTCCATGTGAAGCTGACAATTTTTCTTTCAAAGTGTGTAAAGAAATGTGTTGGTAATTTGATGGAAATTGCATTGATTCTGTAGATTACTTTTGGGAAGATGACCATTTTTACTATGTTAAGCCAGTCAAGCCATGAGTATAGGAGTTCTGTCCATCTTTTGATATCTTCCTCTAATTCTTTCTTCAGAGTCTGGAAAATTTTTTACATACAAGTCTATGACTGCTTGGTTAGGGTCATACCAAAGTACATTATATCTGTGACCAAATACAAGAACACTAACGATATCATCCATTATGACCAAGTAGGCTTAATCACAGGTATGCAGGGGTGATGCAATATATGGGAATCTATCAATGTGATCCACCATGTTAATAAACTGAAAGAAAAAAAAACATATGATAATCTGCTTAGATGCTGAAAAAGCATTTGATGAAATCCAACGTCCATTCATTTTTAAAGTATTGGAGAGATCAGGTATACAAGGCATACATTTAAATATAGTAAAAGCAATATACAGCAAGCCTAAAGTCAACATCAAACTAAACTGAGAGAAACTTAAAGCAATCACACTGAAATCAAGGACAAGGCAAGGCTTCCACTCTCTCTATATCTCTACAACATAGTCCTGGAAATCCTTGCTAAAGCAATAAAACAATTGAAGAAGATCAAGGGGATATAAATGCAAAATGAAGAAGTCAAAGTATCACTATTCGCAGATGACATAATTGTATACCTGAGTGTCCCCAAATATTCTCCCAGAGAACTCGTACAACTGATAAACAACTTTGGCATAGTGATTGGATACAAAATTAACTCAAAAATATCATCCTCCTGCATATTAAAAACAAAAAAGCTGAAAATGAAATTAGGGAAACAAAAGGCATTATATTATCTAACAAGACCTTAAACCTAACCCTTCCCAGACATTTTCTCACTGGGAACTCCTCCTGTATGTAAATGAACTTCAAGGGGATTTGCACTACAAATCATCTGGAAGTGGAAGACGTAGTAACTTCTAGGGTAAAAGAACATAGTTATCCTGATAGTTTGTCATTCAATACAATGATTAAGGTCACAATAACTTCCAAAGATTAAAGAACAGTTCTGACAATCTCCGTTGGAAAAAATGTGGAGTAATATACTCCACAAAATACTCCATAATGGAGAATTATTCAGCAAAGAAATTGGTAACATGATATTTTCAGACAAATGGATTGAACTAGGAAAAATCATCCTGCGTTAAGCACCTAAAATGCAGAAAGACAAATATATTATGTATTCACTTATTAGGAGGTCTCTTAACAGTGTGGAAAAAAAGTTCCAAAAGGACATATATTGTGAAGAAATCAGTTTTCAACTACTGGAATTGAGTGTCAGTTAATTGAGTTGTTGGACCAGGGCGTCCTAAGGAAATTTTCAAGCAACCCAGGCTGTTGTTCTTAAAATATGTTGCTCTCTGTCATCAACTGATAGATCAGTGCCATGTCCTTTTATCCACAGAGATGCTACCTTCTGCATCAAACGAGATTGCATACAGAGATCCACTATCCTATAATATGCACAGAGAGACCTTTAAAACACCCAGCTTTCTAAATGGGAATTACCAATGGAATTCTCTCTCCCTTCAGAGCTCTGGAAAGCCTGCAAGATAGGAAGCAGGAAGAGTGTCCTAAACAGAGTAAATTGAGGACACAAAGAGAACAATGCCCTGAGAATCAGGCCACAGAAAAAGATGTTGGAGCTGAGATCTGATAAACTATGGTCAGATGCAAGGGGGAGGAGTACCTCCCATATCAGGGAATTAGAGAAATGGCATAAGGGGTAAAAGAAGGGTTAGGTGGGACTGGAAGGAGAAGAGGGAAGGGGCATCATGGAGACAAGGTGAACAAATCTTAGTAAATAAACACGTAAGACAAACTGTGATCAAGGTGATGAAGTATAGAACTCTTCAGAACTGATGTGTCCTTGGTGTTGTTTGTGCCAGAGTGTGGCAAGGATGAACTCTTTTTTTTCCTTTAAGGGACTTGGCACGGAGACTCTGATCATATGCCAATGAGTGGATGAACAACACATACATCAATCAATGTATTTTAAAGAAAAGAAAATATTTTGTGTGGCACATGGGTAGTAATTTGAACCTGGGAGCAGTGGAAAGGGAGTGTAATGTATATTATATCAAATTCCTCAAAACAACAAAAATAATATTTTGACAACTTTTACAATGTTTGATTTTATCAGGCATGCTTTCTAGGAACTTATTATGTAGCAGAGAATCCTAGCCATGAACCATCTTCCTCAGATATTATGATCTCAGGTGACACCTCTGAACAAGCAGTCCTGGCACTAACACTACTTTTAGAGAGTTTGTCTGGAGGACCACAGCAGGAAACACAGCTGCTCTTATTTCCTAAGCACATACCATGGACCCTTTTCACTGTCCTGAAGGCCAAATTTTAAATGTAATACCAGGACCAGGAGAGTTCCTCAGTGACCACTGAGTAGGACATAGCTGCCAATCCAGCCAGGTCAGCCAAGGCAACCCTGCTCATATACGGTTGGCAACACTAGTGGAACAGAACCAGCTGTCAAATAGTTTATTTCTCTTTTCTTCTCCTTTTACACTCACAGATTTTACCTTTTTCAGCCAAATCAGTCCCAGGATTTGCCTAGTTTCTCAAGGAGTATAGTAATTGGAATTCTGCCCCTGGCCTTGGCAGATGCAAGTGTTATCTAAGTTCTATGTCTCAGAGATTTTCCTTGGTGATCTCTAAAAGCAGGATGTTCTGAGTCTGGGGAGAAGATAGCAAGCTCCCCACAACCTTGGGAACCAGACTGCAAACTTTGTGCAACCTTGAGTGAATTCGTGGATGCCTTGCTAGGTCACACAGTTGTGTTTCTACTGTGAAAAACAAAATTTTTGCTCGTACCCTTTTCTTTATAAGTGTTGTTTGTACATTCATTAAACTGAGACTTGATCAGGAATCTGTCTTTTCTCCTTTTTGTGTCTCTGTTCCCCCATTTACACTCCCTCTTTCTGGTGGACTCCTTTCCATTGGCATAATGTTCTTTTGAAATGAATACACATTATCCTTGTTCATTCAAATGCTGATTTTCCCATCAACCCAGTCTGTAGTTTCAATCTGGATATTCCTCCTTGATAAACAAATCAAAATAAAACAACTTGCCACAGTGTTTTGGAAAGGGAGGAGCCATAGGTCAGGAAAGAGGGGAGAAGCCAAATGAGTGGGAGTAAAGGGCAGGGCAAGAAAGCTTGGAGAGAGAGCTGGAGGACAGATCTTGGAACTAGGTGGAGATGGACTTGACATAATATTTCACAAATAGCGAGTATAATGGGTAAAATCTAAATGTTAGGAAAAACTATAAGGGCTTGGAGGTTTAGGAGGGAGTAACTATTCCCCAGCATTGTGTTCTAGGTAAACTAAATAAGCCCAGTCCCTGTGCGGTTATTTGGTTATATAACTGTTTAGGATTAACAACAAGCTGCACTACAGATAATTATGAGTAAGTATTAATTTCACATACACTTTCGACAAGTCTGAAGGATGGGACAGTTGACACCAAAACAAGGGACCTTGAAAGCTAAGGGCAACATGGGCTGGTTTTTGCAGCTCCAGATACCTAAGAAAAAAAGTGATTCTTGATGACTGCCCATCCCAGGGAGAAAGACAAGGTAGGCAGGCAGGGAAATCATGGGGCAGAGCAATACACGGACATGGTGATGAGGACTTTAAAGTCAATGTTAATAAAAGCCAGGAATTGAGAGAAATGCCCTTATTCACTTAGTTTGTAAATTAAGTTTGTCCCTGGTTCCCAGTTGAACGTACCAACAATCTGGAAACTTGGGAGAAGGAATCTCACAAGCAGAAGAGTTACTTGGGTACTTAGAGCAGCCAAAAAGGCAGAAAAAAATGTACTTCCAAAGTTATTTCAAGTGTTCATAAAGGAGCTCAAACAGATTTGTGTAATTTGAGACAGAAAATAATTTAGGAGCTAGATAGTGAGTATGAAACAGAGTCAGAGGAAGAAAATGCCAAGTCTCATAATTCAGACTGTCCTCCTGCACCCTCTGCCCCAGTGGCTTTCCCTGCCACATGTGCAGGAGATATGTGACCACTGCAGGATGATATTACTGTTCTCTGAGAAAAAATCCAATTAGAAAGGGAACAAGTTTAATTATTAAGGGAATTAAAGAAATTAAAATTGCATAATAATAATAATAATAATAATGGATTATTTGTACTGGTAAATTTTAAAGTCTGGTTTTGACTTTTAAAATTATAAATGAGCTCTATGATTTTACTCCTAAAGAGGATGCTTTGTTTTAATATTGCAAAAACTGGTATTAAATAAATATTTAAATGTTTAAAAAGCAGATACTGTGGTTGTTTTTTTTGTCTTTGTCTGTTTTTTTTGTTTTTTGTTTTGTTTGTTTGTTTGTTTGTTCATTTTTGTATTTGTCTGCTGACCTCTCTTTTAGTTTCTGGTTTTGGTTTGCTCAGGAAGTCTGGGAAACTTGGAGAGTTTCCAATCTGGTGGAGGGAATCTCAAGGACACTCCAATTCCCAGGAAAGAGGCCCATAAAGGTTCTGTTCCTGTTGGAACCAGGAGAGAGCTACGCTGGCACCCTATTCTCTGTGATAAGAGGGCTGCTGTAGCCCACTCTCCATATGGAAGCTGTGGAAAGGGCCGTGAGTCTGTTTTCCTTCTGGAATCTATGTGTGTGAAGGGAACCAATGGGGGGTCTACTCATTCTGGAATCTGTGGGACTCCTGTCCAGTAGGGGTTTGTCAAATCCTGGTATTTGGGTATTCTGGTTACTCCAAGGTGACAATGTTGCAATTCTATGTTCCTTATATATGTGTTTGTGTGTATATCTGTAGACTTGTATATTTTTAGACATGAGACAATTTGAATCAACACCTCTGAGTTTGGGCCTGGACCATCGAAGTTAAATTCTATAAAATATGTTAAAATTTATCAGGTATTTTAAATAGTAACCTTGGGCAATCTAACAAAGAATTAAAACAGTTTCTCAACCCTTTGAGGGAGATAAAAAACCTTGGTATTTCTTTTATTAGTTTACAAAGTAAAAGCAATCCATGCTATTTAAGCCAATTAAACAAAAACTGCAGTTATTACAATTTATCATGTAACATATGCAGGGTTATATTCAGATCATTGTTAAATATTATATAAAATATATGTCTGGCTGCCAGTAACTAAATAAATGATTGAATGCTGTTTCTTTCTGGCCTATAGATTTGGTATGGCCAGAATAGTCCATTTTTGCTGATGGCTACAGGTCAGGTTTAGTTCTTTGTTTAATGTTAAATAAAACTTTTGTCCTTTTAAGTTTTTGCTGTTAAGTTTTAATACAATATGATAGGATTCATGAGATTTCCTAGACGCTTTATGATTTATGTATAGTTAAAAGTTTTGCTTTAATTTTAGTTTAAAAAGAACAGATTTAAAGTTATACAAAAGATTATAGTTGAATACAAGATTGAGTTTTACCTAGTCTTTCTTTAGTTTTTTTTTTTTTTTAAGGTTAAATCTAAAATTGGTAACTATAAACTTCGCCTATATCAATCCACCTAAAATTTGGTTCTAAAATATATATTTAAAAAATATGTCAAAATTGAGATCATAACATCCTGTTTTATAGGATGAAGTTAAGAGCAGATGATAAAGGTAGACAAAGAATAACTCAAATATGCTGGCCCTCAGACTTGTCAGAGATCTGATAAATATAGCATATTAACATATGTAAGCATATTATGACAGAATTCAACCAGTTGAGGCACAAAAAAACCAAATTAAATTTGTTTTTATAGGTGCAACCTATAGTTTTTCCATTTAAAACAAAAGTTAGCCCAATTGATGATAATTTAGCAGTATTTACTGATGGTTCATTATCTGGTGTGGCTGCCTATGCTTTTTTTTTTTTTTTTTTTCTTTTTATTTATTTATTTTTTTTAATTTATTTTTTTTTTATCAGTTACATTTTATTAACTCTGTATCCCAGCCGTGTCCCGATCCCTCATTCCCTCCCAGGTCCCTCCCTCCCTCCCTCATCTCCACCGTGCCCCTTTCCAAGTCCACTGATGGGGGGGACCTCCTCCCCATTCATCTGATCCTGTTTTATCAAGTATGCTTATAAAAGAAAAATAATATATTTTCAAATGTCTAACACATCTGCATAAGTAGCAGTTATCTGTAGTATTGGCTGTGTTTCAAAGTTTTACTAAGGAGTCTTTGAACATTTTTACAGATAGTGCATCTGTAGCTCATTCTTTGCCTAGGTTAGAGACTACAGGACAAATTCAGACATTTTCTCCTGCTGGAATTTTATTTTTACAAATTCAATTTTTTTCATAAAAACCTTTACCTTTTTCTATAGCATATTTGAGGGCTCATTCTAATTTGTCAGGACTCCTATCTAAAGGAAATGCATTGGCAGATAAAGTCACCAAGGCTTATTGTTCACAGTTAAGAAGAGCCCAGGATGTCCTTAATATGAATCATCTTAATAGTCAAACCTTGAGACTTAAATATGGATTGACTAAACAACAGGCCCATAGTATAGTCAAGGCTTGCAGTACTTGTCCTCAGTTTCGGCCTATTCCTCATTGGGGAGTCAATACTAAAGGATTGGATCCAAATCAAATTTGGCATTCCTGAATTTAAACAAATGAAATATGTACATGTTTGCATAGATACTTATTCTATATTTAATTTTTACCACTCCTAAACCAGGAAAAGCTCCAAAAAATGTCATTGCTAATTTGACATCACAATGCTTTTTAGTCATCTCAATGCTATTATGATATCACAATGGTATGACATATCAGTTATATCATGATAACACAATGATATCACATCACAATACTTTTATGATTATATTATGCTATCACAATTGTATTATGATGTCATAATTATGATATCATCATTATGATATTTATGACATCATAATGGTGTTACGGTCATCTCAATGGTGTCATGATATCTCAGTTCTGTTATGACTTCACAATGTTATTAGGACATGACACTGCTATTTTGACATCATATGGTATGATATCACAATAGAATTATAATATCACAAGAATAATATAACATATCAATGCAATTATGATATCCCAATTCTATCCTGACATCACATTAGCATTATCATATCACAATGTTATTATGAGATCACAATGCTGTTCTGACAACATCACAATGATACTATAATATCAGAGTGGTATTATGACATTAAAAAATGGTATAAAGACATCATCATGGCATGTCACTGCAATGCTACTATGACATCACAATGTTATGACATCACAATGATTTTATGACTTTACAATTATATGACATCACAATGGTATTATAACATAACAATGTTATAATTGCATCGCAAAGATATGATATCACAATGCCATTATGATATCCTAATGGTTTGACATCACAATGGTATTATGACTTCACAATGATATTATAACATCACAATATTATAATTGCATCACAAAGTTATGATATCACAATGCTGTTATGTCATCACATTGGTATTAGGACATCACAATGGTATTTTTACATCACACTGTTATACTGTCACAATGCTATTAATGGTATGACTTCACAAGGTATTGAGATATCACAGTGATATGACATCACAATGCTATTATAACATCACAATGCTACTATGACATCAGAATGCTATTATTTCTTCACATGGTATTTTAGATTCACTGTGGTATTGTGACATCACAATGCTATAATTATATCAAAATGGTATAACATTTCAATGCTATTATGAAAACACAAAGATATGGAATCAAAATTTTATTATAACATCACAATTCTATTATGATGTCACAAAGATATGGCTTCACAATGTTATTTGGTCATCACAGTGATATGATGAAATTAAAATGCTATTATACCATCACAATTGTATTATGAAATCACAATGCTATCATGACCTCACAATGGTATGACATCCCAATTCTGTTGTTGTCATAACATTAGTATTATGACATCACAATGCTATTATGACATCACAATACTATTATGCCTTAACAATGATATGACATCACAAGGCTAGGATGACATCACAATACTAGGATGACATTACAACAGTGGTAACACATCCCAATGGTATTATGATTTCACTATGATTTCACTATAGTGTCATGACATCTTAGTGCTATTATGACTTCACAATGCTATTATGACATCATTATGCTTTTATGACATCACACAGTTATGAGGAAATCACAATGGCATGACATCTCTGCTGTATGTACCGATTAATATTTATATTTGATATATCTTCTGGTAAAGCTGCTGTTAATCCTATAGAGCCATATAACCAAATACCACCTAGATTCTGGTAATATTTAGTTAATCTAGAACACAATGCTAGCCAATAGTTACTCCCTCCTAAACCTCCAAGCCCTCATAGTTTCCTAACATTTAGATTTTACCCATTTTAGTTGCTTTTTTTTTTTAATCTTAGGTGTGGTTCATTCTGCATGTAGTTCCTAGTTCCTCTCCCATCTCGCCTCTCCTAGCTCTGCCCTTGCCCCTTTTTCCTCCCATTCATTCCCTGTCCTCTGGCTCCTCCCCTCTTCTTGTTCAACATAATAACTAGATGCTTTATTTTGGCCTGTTTACACAAAGATGAGACAAGATGCATAGAATGAGTATCACAATGCAATATCCATATTGAAACCAGAGAGTGGGGGTAGAAATCAGCATTTGATGGAACAAGGGTAAAGTGTATACATTTCAAAAGAATATTGTACTAACAGTTCCTCCTTTAAGTCC
Organism: Meriones unguiculatus; assembly: GCF_030254825.1. Taxonomy (NCBI): domain Eukaryota; kingdom Metazoa; phylum Chordata; class Mammalia; order Rodentia; family Muridae; genus Meriones; species Meriones unguiculatus. The sequence goes on from NW_026843711.1 coordinate 5,692,655, forward strand.
AGTAAAAGGCTCCTTTTCTTACAATACAATAATAATTATGAAATTATGAAAACTGTTAGGTAAAATCTACATGTGCAATGTTCAGTCCAAGTGTATTTAGCAAGTTAGAAGAAAGCATTCAATTATTCTATCTATGTTGACAAGTTCACAATGGTATTAAGATATTACAATGCTATGATGACATCTCAATGCTATGATGACATCACAATACTATTATTTCATCACAATGCTTTCATGACAATACAGTATTATTACGACATAAAAATGGTATTACCATACCAAAATACTATGATGATATCAGAAAGCTCAAATGACTTCAAAATGGTATTATGATATCACAACAGCCTTATGACACAGCAATCGCATGACATTACAATGTTATGATGACATCACAATAGTATTATGCTATCACCAAGCTAATATGATATAACAATGCAATGATGACATAAAAATGGTATTATGATATTACAATGGTATCACATCACAATGCTATGATGACTTCAAATTGGTATTATGACATCACAATTTTATTATGCCATTACAATGGTAATATGATATCACATTGCTGTCATAAGATCCAAAGGCAAGTATGACATCACAATGATATAACACTACAGTGGTTTTATGACATAATAATATTATTATGACACCCACCACAATGGTGTTATTACATCACATTAGTACCATGACTTTATGATTTCACAAGAGTATTATGACCTCATATTAGTATTATGACATGTCAATGAAATTGTGACTTAACCATGGTATTACAACATCACAAATTTATTGTGCTATCACAATGCTATTATGATACTGAAAATGTAAGGTATATGAACTAAAGAAAACTGGGACCAGAACTGGAGATGCAGCTTAGAGGTTAAGAGCATTGTTTACTGTTACTGAAGGTGTCCTTCTTCAATTCCCAGCCACCACTGGGTGGCGCATAAGCATCTATAATAAGATCTGGTGTCCTCTTTCAGCATGCTGGCAGAACACTCTATATATAATAAGTAAATAAATTGTTGGTACACTGTTTTTTGGAATGTATACAATTTACCCTTGTTCATTGAAATGCTGATATCTGTCCCTGACTCTCTGAAAATGCACTGTGATGCTTATTCTATGCATCACCTGTCTCAAGTTTGTGTAAACATGCCACCATTTGTTCTCTGTATTTTCAATAAATAACCAAATACAATGCTGAGCAGTGGAGAAGATTAGCTGGGGCATCCTGGTCCATTGCTGGAGGAAGAGGAAGGAAGCAGGGGCAGAAAGGTAGAATCAGGGGGAGATGTATTGCAACCACATGGAGAAATGGACCAAACCTAAGATATGACTAAAAGTACATATAATAAAATCTGAATTATAGGAATCTATGCAGTCTTAGAGGTTTAGGATGGTATAACTATTGCCCAGCTTTGTGCTCTAGGTTAATTAAATAAATCCCAGTCTCTGTGTTGTGATTTGGATATACCGCTAGTTTAGGAATAACAGCTGCTTAACTAAAAGATATTACAATGGTAAATATTAATAACTTATCAACAAATGGCACCCAGATAATCCAACTGTACAATAAGTAGTCACCACTAATCTAAGTATCCACAGCCTTTAAGTCATATTTTAACATATTTGGTGGGGGGAATAAGCTTACAGTAATAAAGCCCCATTAACCCAAACTTAAAACCTAAACACTCCGAGGTCAATTACTGGCTCTTTAAAAGAAAGTCTTAAACAGACCCAGGAGAAAAGGACAACCTATTGTGGACAGCCCTGAGACTTAGCATAACAAAACTGGCTGCTGCTACAGTCTAACCAGAGGATACTCAAGCATGGCTCCCTTATATTGTCACTGGCTCAGCTCAGATAAACTCAGCAGTCATGTCTGGAAAGAAAGAACTGGAGGCACACAGAGCTCTAGACAGAGCTTGACCTATAACTGCATCTAAACTAAAATAAAAAGAAATGCTGTGGCAGAAGGTGTTTTAATCCACTTTTGCTTTGTTTTGGTTGTCATAGTCATGGATCTGGTTGCAATATATTTTATGGTGGTGGAGGACTACTTCAAGAAAGTACAAAGAGAAAATGGGGAAAACAAACAAGGAATGGAACACTAAGTTACAGACAATACAAAAGGCACTTTGCCTAATATAAACTAGATTAATAACAGGTAAAATTCATGCTCTCTGGCTGCAAGATAGTTGTCAGCTCTTTCTAATAAGGGTCCACCAATTCATTAAAACGTTAACTAAATTCCAAAAAACAACCAACTGGGCTTTGCTTGTTGCAAAGTAACAACTGACCCAAAGTTTAAAATTTTCTTGTCTCTCTGCTTAATTTTCATTTAAAGGCTTTGAGTTACTATTATATTGATTTGAGAAAAAAAAATTGAACACGTTGATGAAGGCACATGCCTTTAATCCCAACACAAAGTAAAAAGAAACAGGCAGATCTGTGAGTCCTGATCAGCCTAATTTACATAATAAAAGCCAGGATGTTAACTCCTGCTGTTTAGCCACTTGCAGAGATAGTCTAAGTTTCAAAATGACAAAATTTTCATTGATGTTACCATGTAAGTTCATTTTTCTTAATGATAGATATTATGTCCTTACTGTTTGAAAAGATTGAATTCACAGCAATTTTAGGTTTATATGAGGAGAGATAATGTCACAATGCTCTAAAAAGTCCATCCAATCTCAGAAAGTGGGTCCTCCACAGAAGAACTGTTGCCAAAGGGCACTTTGGCTTAAGAGATATGTTCTGTTGATCAATGGAAGGACCATAAAACTAGGCTGAGAGACAAACATGCAAACTGTACACCTATCATGTAAAAAAAAACAAAAACAAAAACAAAAAAACAAAAAAAAACTTTTACATGCTGACTAAATTAACATGTCACACTGCTCTGGAAGCTAACATATCCTTTCAACATGAGATATTTTCACAGGGGATAGATATTGCTCATGCCTAATGCAAGATAGATACAGGAGGCTTACAGCTGGCAAAGTAAACACCAGCCTAGTTAAGTACTAAAAAATCAAAAATAATACATCATATGTTTAAAAGGCAAAAGTGTCTATCCCATATCAAAAAAGGCACAAACAAAAGATAGCCAAAACAAATGTCAAATCCCAGGTACAAGATGCCTAGCCCTAACCTTAAGCCTAAAACCTAATGTTCACCCTAACCCTAAAACTAACCCTATGCTATGCTGACATCACAATGGTATAACGGCTTCAAAATGCTATTATGACATCACAATGGAATTTAGACAAAACAATGGCATTATTCCTTAAAAATGCTATTATGATATCAGTATGGCATTTTGATATTACAATGATAAGTTGACATAAAATGGAATTATGACATCATAATGCTACAATGACCTCACAATAGTGTCATGACATCCGAATGCTATTATGACATCACAATATCATTATGACACCAAAATGTTATTATGACATGATTGTAGTATGACATCACAATGGAATTTTGACATCACAAATCTATTAGGACAGCACAATGCTATTATAACATCACAATTCTATTATGACATAATTGTCATATGACATAACAATGGAAAGTGGTCATCATAATGACCTCAAAATGCTATTATGATATCACAGTGGTATTTTGACATCAAAAAGATAGTATGACATCACAATGGAATTATGAATTCAAAATGCTATTATGACAGCACAAAGTTCTGAATTCCAACGGTATTATGATTTCACAATAGTTTTATGCCATCACAAAGGTATTTAGAGATAACAATGCTATTATGACTTCAAAATGGTATTAGTACATCACAATACTACTATGACATCACAAAGTTGACATGACATCCCAATGCTTTTAGGACATCACAAGGCTGTTATGATGTTATAACACTATTCTGATATTATTGTGGTATGACATCACAAAGACATTATGATCTAAAAATACTTTTACATCATCACAATGCTCTATGACATCACAATGACATTATGATATAACAATGGTATTTTTATCTCAAAAGGCTATTATGACATCACAATGATCTGACATTTCAATGCTATTATGATATCACAATTCTATAATTACATCACAATGGTATTATGACATCATGATAGTATGATATTCAAATACTATTATAACATAACAATGGTATCATGATATCAAATGGTATTATGACATAACATTTGTGACATAATATCCAAATGGCATTATGATATCCCAATGCTATTATAACATCACAATACTACTATAACATCACAATGCTATTATGTCTTTATAATTATATGACATCACAATTCTATTATGACATAACAATGGCATAATCACTTCACAAAATTATTACATCACAGTGCTATCATAACAACACAATGCTATTATGCCATTACAATGGCATTATGATATCAAAAAGCTATTATAACATCACAATGGAATTTTTACTTCACAATGTTGATATGTCATCACATTTCTATTATGACATCACAATTGTAATATGGCATCACAACTTTATTGTGACATATAAATGATTTTATGTCAACACAATTGTGTCATATCTTAGTGCTCTTATGATTTCACCATGGTATTATTAGATCTCAAATATATTATAACATCATAATTGTATTATGATATCACAACTGCATTATGACATCTCAATGGTGTTATTACATCAAAATGGTGTCATGACAACTCATTGCTATTATGACATCACAATGATAGGACATCACAATGGTATTATGTCATCACAAAGTCATTATGACATCAAAATGCCATAATAATACCAAAAGTTTTTTTGTATTATGATGTCACAATTTTTTCATGACATCTCAATGGTATTATATCATAACAATGGTGTCATGACATCTCATTGCTTTTATTGCAGCACAATAGTATTCATGATATCCCAATAGAATTATGACATCACAAAGCTATTTTGAAATGATTGTGGTAGGAAATCACAATGTTATTTTGAAATCACAATGGCATTATGACCTACACAATGCTATTATGACATCATAATCTCATTATGTTATCACAATGGTATTATGACATCAAAATGCAATTATGACATCAAAATAATATGACATTCCAATACAATTATAGCACCACAGTTGCATTTTGATATCACAGTGATATTATGAGATCACAATGTTATTATTAATCACAATGGTATGATATTTCAATGTCATTATGACATCACAATGATAGGACATCCAAATGGTGTTATGCTATCACAATAGTATTATCACATCATAATGGTATTATAACATCACAATGGTATTATAACATCAAAATGCTACTATGCCAACAAAATGCTATATGACATCACAATTGTGTTATGATATCTTATTGATACAGTCACATCACAATGGTATTACGACATCACAACTTTACTATGACACTCAATGGTATTGTGTGTTCAAAAGTATGTCATCATATGTAAGTGCTTTTATGAAATAACAATGGTGTTATGAAATAAAAACAGTGTCATGAAATCTCAATGGTATTATGATATCACAATGCTATTTTGACATCACAATAGTATGACATCCCAATGCTATTATAATGTTGAAATGGTATTATGATATTACAGTGCTATTATAACATCTATTGGAATTATTACATGACAATGATAAGACTTTCCAATGCTATTATATCCTCACAATGATATGACATCACAATGGTATTATAACATCACGATGGTGTTATGACTTCACAATTTTATTATGAGATCACATCGCTCATATGATATGACATTACAAAGGTATTAAAACTTCACAATGGTCTTATGACATATCAATGAACTCATGACATTACCATGATATACCACCTAAATGCTATTATAATATCAAAATGGTATTATGACATTACAATGGTATTATGACATTACAGTGCTATTGTGACTTCACAGGTAATTATGACTTCACATTGCTATTAAGACATCAAAAATTTATGGCATCACATTGGTATTAGGACAACATAATACTATGATGACATCACAATAGTATTATAACATCAAAAAGGTATGGCACCATAAGGCTGTTATGACATCACAATAATATGATATCATAATGCTATGGTGAAATCACAAGGCTATTATGACTTCACAATTGTATTATGACATCACCATAGTATTATGACATCACAGTTGTATTACAACATGATTGTGGTATAACATCACAATGAAATATTAATATCAAAATGCCATTAAAACGTCACAATTATTTGACTTCATAATGATATGATGACATCACAATGGTATTATGACATAATGCTTTAATGACATCACAATGCAATTATCCTATCACAATGGCATTATGATATCAAAATTCATCATGACATTTCAATTCTATTTGTCATCACAATGCTATTACAACATGAATGTTTTAAGACATAACAAAGGGGTTTTATGTTAAAAAAATTATGGCATCACAATAGTATTAGGGCATCATAATACCCTAATATTAAAATACCCATAATATTAGGCATTCATAATGGTATTATGACATCACAATGGCTTTATGACATCTCAATTCTTTTATTACATCAAAATGGCATATGACATCCCAATGCTCTTATGTCATCACAATACTATTAAGATATGATTGTGGTATAACATCATAATAGAATTTTGATATCAAAATGGTATTATGACATTATAATTCTATGATGACTTCCCAATGCTATTATAACATTTCAATGGTTTTATGTCATCACAATAGTACTATGACATCCCAATGCTATTATAACATTACAGTACTATCATGATGTCACAATACTATCATAACATCACAATGGTATTATTATATCAAAATGCTATTATTATATCACAATGCTATTATGACCTGGCAATTGTGTAATACCTCAATACTATTATGACAGCACAAAATTCTTATGAATTCACAATGTTATTATGACATCACAATGCTATTATGATATGAGATCACAATGCTATGATGACATCACAATACTCTGATGACATCACAATCGGTTTGTGACCTCATATGTATTATGACATCACAATGATATGTTGACATCACAATGGTGTTATGACATCACAGTTGCGTTTTGATCTAAATAGGCTGGTATGATATCACAGTGAAGTTTCATTTCTTACCTGATGTTTTTACAGAGGTAAACAGGAGTAAAGTGTGGAATCTGGATAAAGGGATGACATAATGGCTTGTTGGTTTTCACAAGAAAAATCACATGTGCACAGGATCAGAAATACTTGACACAGAGGAAAGTTTGTTTACTCATATCCATAGAAACCTAAAGATCCTCTCAGGTGCTGATAGGCCAAGATGGAGAATGATGTCATGAAACAGGTTAAAGCCAGTAAGAGTTTCAAGAGCCAGTTATTAAAAGGGCTAAGTGGACATTGTACTTGAGACAAAATCTGAGCATCCCTACGTGCTTCTATCTGGGCAGCTGAAAGCACACAGCACAGAGATGTTATTTCCTATGTCTAAGACACTTAGGGCAGGAAAAGTGTTACATATTTCTTTCATGTGTTCATTAATAAAGTCACGTGTCCTTCACATGTAACTTTCACATTATGATAGATTTTATTATTATTTGTTAAATACACAGATATGTCCTCAATCAGTGAATTACTTGCTGTGAAAATGCTCCTGGACCTTACTTATATTTTTACAGAGACCATCCACGAATACACATTGTCAAGCAATCTTGTAGTTCTATGCAGAACTGAGAGCTTTTTATATGAACCAAAAGTGGCAGGCAGAGAGAGGGAGACAGAGAGAGAGAGAAAGATCTTCAGAAAGATATTCAGATACATTAAGACCTAGACCAAAAGAAACAATGATATAAATTGATCTTCACCGAGAGACAGAGACTCCATTTAGTTTCATCACTTTTAATGGAATATCAACCTCCAAGCATAGCCTCCTATAATATAACTACAAAAGGAATTATATGTTAATATTTTTTCATTTTAATTTTTGTTAATTACACTTTATTCACTTTGTATCCCCCCATCAACCTCTTCCTTCTTCTCTCCCTATTCCAACATCCCTCCTCCCTGTCCACTCATGCTCTTCCCCATATCCATTAATAGGGGAGGTCTCCCACTCCTTCCTTTTGATCCTAGTCTATGAGATCTCAGCAGGAGTGGCTGCATTGTCTATCTCTATGACATGTTAAGAGTGCTCCTCTATCAGGGTCTGGTTTTCGAAGAGCAGGCCAATCAGTCCATGTCAGAGGCATTCCCTCCTCCCATTACTATGGAACCCCCATGGAGACTGTACTGACATGGGCTACATCTGTGCAGAGGTTCTAGTTTATTTCTATGTATGGTACTTGGTTAGACTATGAGTCTCAGGAAAGACCCTTGTGCTCATTTTTTTTTGTTTTGTTTTGTTTTGTTTTGTTTTGTGGCTTTCCTTTTGGAGCTCCTGTCCTCTCCACTTCTTACTATTTCCACTTCTTTCATTAGATTCCATGCACTCTGCCCAACAGTTAGGCATCAGTCACAGCATCTGCTTTGATAGTCTACAGGGTTAGCCTTTCATAGGCCCTCTGTGGCTTCTCCTAACATGTTCCGTGTTTTCTCCTTCCACTGATGTCCATATTCTTTCCCTTTTTGGATAGGGATTGAGCATTTTAACCAGAGTCTTCTCTCTTGATTAGTTTCTGTAGGTGTACAGATTTTAGTAGGTTTTTTTTTTTTTATTGCTGAGTAATATAACATTTTGTAGATGTTCTACAGTTTCTGTATCCATTCTTCAGTTAAGGGGCATCTGGGTTGTTTCCAGGTTTCCAGGTTCTGGCTATTACAAATAAAGCTTCTACAAACATGGTTGAGCAAATATCCTTGCTATGTACTTGAGCCCATGCTTAAGAGGAGTATAACTGGATTTTGAGGAAGTGCTATTCCTAGTTGTCTGATAAAGCACCAGATTGATTTCCAAAGTGATTGTAAAAGTTTACATTCCCACCAGCAGTGGTACAGTTTACAATCCTTACAGCATTGGAGGAGGTTTCCACTTTTCCACAATATTTCCAGCATGTCTTGTCTTGTTTTTGATCTTGGCCTTTCTAATAGGGTGAAATATCAGAGTAGTTTTGATTTGCATTTCCATGTTGGCTTATGACCTTGAACATTTCTTTTGATATTCCTCTATTGAGAATATCTGATTAGCTGTGTTTTCCATTTTTTAATTGGATTACTTGATTTTTTGCTTTTCAATTTCTTTGGTTCTTTATATATACTAGATAATACCCCTCTGTCACACAGAGGGTTGGTGAAGATTCTTTCCCAATGTATAAGCATTTGTTTTGTTTTGATGACAGTGTCCTTTGCTTCACAGAAACTTTTTAGTTTCATGAGGTACGATTTACTGATTGTTGCTCTTAGAGACTGTGCTTTGGTGTCCTATTCAGGACATTTTCTCCTGTGCCAATGAGTTCAAGGTTCTTCCCATGTTTTTCTTCTAACCGATTTAATATGTTTGGTTTTCTGTTGAGGTCTTTGATCCACTTGGACTTCAGTTTTCTTCAGAATAATAAATATGGATCTATTTGTATTTTTCTACATGTAGACATCCAGTTCGACTAGCATCATTTGTTGAAGATGCTATCTTTTTTCCATTTTATGGTTTTGTCATATTTGTCAAAAGGTGTCCATAAGTGTGTGGGTTTATTTCTGTTCATTCTAATTGGTTCCACTGATCCACAATTTTGTTTATATGCCAGTACCATGCAGGTTTTATTACTGTTGCTGTATACTACAGCTTGATATTAGGGATGGAGATACTTCCAAAAGATCTCTTATTGTAGAGGATTGTTTTAGTAATTCTATGCTTCTTGTTTTCATATGAAGTTGAGAATTTTCTTTTCAAGGTCTGTAAAGAATTGTGTTGGAAATTTGATGGGAATTGCATTGACTCTGTAGTTTGCTTTTGGTAAGATGACCATTTTTACAACATTAAGCCTGGCAAACCATGGGAGATCTTTCTATCTTATGATATCTTCTTCTAATTCTTTCTCCAGAGACTTGAATTTTTTTTTTCAATGCAGTTTATTCAGAAACCTTGAACAATCCTCGGACCCTGGGGAAAGCCAGCCCACAGCTTAAATAGCCTCTGGGTAGCCAACCCAGGCGTGCCACGTGGGCAATGCAGATAGGTCCACATACATGGAAGCAAGCCAGATCCTCAGCCTTAGCCAAATGTGGAATTGTTCGTGACAGAGAGCACTCACCATCGGGAAGGTGGAAGGCGGAAACCAGCTCCATCTTTAAGGCATAGCATTCTGCAGCTCTCTACAGTTCCCCCTTTTTGTTTTAGATGCATCAGGCAAGAGTAGAGGTCTGATCTCTGATATTAGAAATAAATTGGGACTTTGTACCGATGTTCGTTTGGGTGTCATCCACCCAAAGAGCATCAGACCCTTCCAATACCTTTTTCTCAGAGGCGGGACCTGGGGCATCAACCCGCATGCAACCAGACATGCTCTTCTCTGGGTCCAAAGCGGCTGACCCTGAGTGCAGTGCTTAGCCTCACATCCTGAGCGTATCATTTTAGCTTTTTATGGTATTTTTTTCATACTCTTCTTTGACATGCTTGGTTAGAGTCACACCAAGGTACTTTATGTCTTTAACCGAATACAAGAACACATCAAAGATATCATCTATGATGACCAAGATCCTAGATATTCAGGGGTGGTTCAATATACAGAAATCCATCAATGTGATCCACCACATTTAAAAAAAATGAAAGAAAAAATACCACATGATAATCTCCTTAGATGTTGAAAAAGCTTTTGACAAAATCCAACATCCATTCATGTTTAAAGCATTGGAGAGATCAAGAACACAAGGCATATATCTAAATATAGTAAAGGCAATATTCATTAAGCCTATAGCCAACCTCAAACTATACTGAGATAAACTTAAAGCAATCACACTGAAATCAGAAACAATGCAAGGCTGCCCCCTTGCCGGGAGCCAAGGTCATTTCCTGAAGACCAAGTCAATTTGTGAGCCAAAGCCATTTATTAGAGACAAAGCTATTTACTGAAGCCAAAGCCAAATAGTGAGCAAAGGTCATTTAGTGGAAATCTAAAGCTATTTAGTGAATGAATTACCTAGGACCCTAAAACATGGGTGATAGATTTGTGAAAACATCCATCTGCTAGTTTTATTGTGTCCATTAGATATCTTAAGAAAACATCCTATTGGTATCTTGCAGGTGTAATATTCAACCCATGAAAGCATTTTTCCTATCCCCTGCAGCAGCAATTAAGTCCCCCCCCCTTTCCTGACTTCTCCCTATATAAATTGGGTAAAAATTGCTAATAAATTTCGGTTTGATCAGACAAACAGACTCAGCCTCCATTTCTTTTGTTTCTTGTCCCTCTCCACTCATTCCTTCCAACCCCCTCTTTAGGAACTCATTTAAGTCCAGCAGGTCGGAACACCCCCTCTATCCATATATCTCTAACATTGTTCTGAAAGTCCTTGCTAAAGCAATAAGACAATTGAAGGATATAAATGAAAGAGAAATCAGAAAAAAAAAAGTCAATGTATCACTATTTCTAGATGATTTGATAGTATATCAGAGTGACCCCAAAATTTTTACCAGGGAGAATGTAAGCCCTGTTCTTTTTTTTTCATCAATTACACTTTATTCATTCTGCATCCCCCCATAAGCCTCTCCCTCCTCCCCTCCCAATCCCACCCTCCCTCCTCCCTCTGCATGCATGCCACTCCCCAAGTCCACTGATAGGGGAGGTTCTCCTCTCCTTTCTGATCTTAGTCTATCAGTTCACATCAAAAGTGGCTGCATTGTCTTCTACTGTGGCCTGGTAAGGCTGCTGGTAAGGGGAGGTGATCAAAGAGCAGGCCAATCAGATTATGTCAGAGGCAGTCCCTCTTCACATTACTATGTAACCCAATTGGACTCTGAACTGCCCTGGCTACATCTGTGCAGGGGTTCTGGGTTATCTCTATGAATAGTCCTTGGTTGGAGTATGAGTCTCTGGGAAGTTCCCTGTGTTCAAATTTTCTTGTTCTGTTGCTCTCCTTGTAGAGACCCTGTCCTCTCCAGCTCTTACTATTTTTTTAAAATTATAAGTGTGCCATCTAATTTCACTCCTAAAGAGGATGCTTTGTTTTCATATTACAAAAACAGGTTTTAAAAAAATATTTTAAAACAGGTACCTTGGTTGTTTTTTCTCTTTGTCTCTGTTTTTTGTTTGTTTGTTTGTTTGTTTGTTTGTTTTTATCTGCGAGGTCTGTTTTGGTTTCTGGTTTTCGTTTGCTAGAGAGGACTGGAAAACTTGGAGAGTTTCCAATCTGGTCGAGGAAATCTGGAGGACATTCCAGTTACCGGGAAAGAGACACATAAAGGTTCTACTCCTTTTGGGATCAGGAGAGAGGGACACTGGCACGACATTCTGTGTGATAAGAAGGCTGCTGTAGCCCACTCTCCATCTGGAAGCTGTGAAAAGGGCCATGGGGTCTCTGCTCCTTCTGGAATCTACGTGTGTGGAGGGCACCCATGGGGGGGGGGGTCCATGCCTTCTGGAATCTGTGGCATTTGTATCTGGTAGGAGCTGATCAAATCCTGATATTTGAGTATTCTGGTTACTCCAAGATGACAATGTTGAATTTCTATGTTCCTTATGTATCTCTGTTTGTGCTTATGTTTATCCATAGTCTTGGATAGTTTTAGACGTAAGACAATTTTAATCAACACCTCTGAGTTTGGGCCTCGATAATTGGAGTTAAATTCTATAAAACATTTTAAAATTTATCAGGAATTTTAAAATAGTAACCCTTGGGCAGTCTAAGAACTTAAAACAGTTTCTAAACCCTTTGGGGAAAATGAAAAACTTGGTTGTTATTTTATTAGGTTGACAAAGTAAAACCAAGCCATGCATTTAAGCCAATTAAACAAAAACTGCAGTTGTTCTTCATTTAAAAAGGCTGGAGATTCTTCAATGCAAAATGTTTGCAAAAAGCTTATGAAAACATTTTTACAGGAAAAAAAGGACTACAGTTCCATTTAAGCCCAGGGTTATGCAGGGTTATATTCAGATCATTATAAACAATTTTATGAAATATATGCCTGGCTGCCAGTACCTAAATAAATTATTTAATGCTGTTGTTTTTTTTTTTTTTTCTGGTCTATAGATTTGGTACGTCCAGAATAGTCCATTTTTGCTGAGGGTTACAGGCTAAGTTTAGTTTTTTGATTAGTGTTAAATAAAACTTTTGTCCTTTAATTTTTTGTCATTAATACAATATGATAGGATTCATAAAATATGCTAGCTCCTTTGTGAATTATGTTTAATTAAAAGTTTTGTTGAATTTTAGTTTTAAAAGAGCAGGTTTAAAGTTATGCTAGAGATTATAGTTGAGTACAAGATTGAGTTTTACCTAGTCTCTTAATTTTTTTAAGGTAAAATCTAAAATGGGTAACTATATAGTTTGCCTATGTAGATCTATCTATAAATTTGTTCTAAAACATGTATTTAAAAAATATGGCAAAATTGAGATCATACTCTTGTGTTTTATAAGATGAAGTTTAGAGCATATGATAAAGGTAGACAAGAGTAACTTAAATGGGCTGGCCCTCAGACTTTTCAGAGATGTGATACATATGGCATTTAAACATATGTAAACATATTATGACAGAGTCCAACCTGTTGAGACAAAAACAAGCAAATTAATTCAGCTTTTATAAGTGCAACCTATAGTTTTTCCATTTAAAAAATTAGCGCATTGTTGATACTTTAATGGTATTTACTGGTGGTTCATTATCTGCTGTTGCTGCCTAAGATTATAAAAGAAAAACAATATTTTTTCAAGTGTCTAACATATCTGTACAAAGAGGAGAGTTATCTGAAGTATTGCTGTGTTTCAAAGTTTTAATGAGCAGGCTTTCAATATTTTTATAGATAGTGCGTACATAGCTCAGTCTTTGCCTAGACTAGAGACTGCAGGTCAAAATCAGACATTTTCTCCTGCCGGAATTTTGTTTTTACAAATTCAAATTTTGATACAAAAAGAAAAAACAAACTTTCCCTTTTTTGTAGGACACTTGAGGGCTCATTCTAATTTGCCAGGACTCCTGTCTAAAGGACATGCATTGGCAGATAAAGTCAACAGAGTTTATTGTTCACAGATAAAAAGAGCCCAGGATGCCCATAATATGCATCATCTTAATAGTCAAACCTTGAGAATTCAATATATTCAATATATTGACTAAGAAACAGGCCCACATTATAGTCAAGGCTTTCAGTACTTGTCCTCAATTTTAGCCTGTTCCTCATTTGAGAGTCAATCCTAAAGACTGGTTCCAAATCAAATTTGGCAAATGGATATTACTCATATTCCTGAATTTAAACGATTAAAATATGTCCACGTTTTCATAGAGACCTATTCTGGATTTATTTTATTTTTTTCCTAAACCAGTAAAAGCTGCAAAGAATGTCAGTTATCCTTGTCTACAGGTTTTTAATGTTCTAGGAGTTCTTAAGCAATTTAAAACTGACAATGGAACAGGAAATATCAAATTTTAAAAGAATTTGTCAAAAATTTCAAATTTTTCATATAACCAAAATACCTTAAGATCCTCAAGTCATGGTAGAGCATGCCCACTAGAAAATTAAGATTTATTTGCAAAAAACAAAGAAAGAGGAGCTACTCTCCTGGACACCTAAGAATTCTCTTAATGAAGTTTCTTTTCATTCTGAAATTTTGATTTTATTATTTTTTATCAGTTACATTTTATTAACTGTATATCCCAGCCTTGTCCTGATCCCTCATTCCCTCCCAGTCCCTCCCTCCCTCCCTCATCTCCACCATAACCATTTCCAAGTCCACTGATAGGGGGGATTGAGGGATCCCCATTCATCTGAACCTGTTTTATCAGGTATCTTCAGGACTGGCTGTAAAGCCCTCCTCTGTGGCCTAACAGGACTGCTCCTCCCTTCGGGGGTGGGGAGACCAAAGAGCCAGTCATTGAGTTCCTGTTAGAAATAGTCCTTGTTCCCCTCACTTTGGGAAACCAATTGGTTACTGAGCTACCACAGGCTACATCTGAGTGGAGGTTCTAGGTTATATCCATACATGGTCCTTGGTTGAATGACAGTCTCAGAAAAGACCCTGTGCCCAGATATATTTGGTCCTTGTGGAGCTCCTATCCTTTCCCCATCAGACTAACTCCCCTTCTTTTTTATGATTCCCTGTCTCTGCCAAAGGTTTGGTCATGAGTCTTTGAATTGAAAACACTGCTAGTTAGAGTCTTTCAGATGCGCTCAGTAGACTCCTGTCATACGTTCAATGCACATCCCATCTGTCTTCTAAACGAGGATTGATCATTGTACCCCATGTCCGCTCAATTGATTATCTTTTTTAGGTGTATAGATTTCATTATGTTCATCATATCTTATAGGTCTATATAAGTGAGTATATCCCATGTTTGTCTTTCTCCTTCTGGGATATTTCAGTCAGAATGATCTTTTCTAGATCCCACCATTTGCCTGCAAATTTCATGATTTCCTCCTTTTTGATTGCTGAGTAGTATTCCATTGTGTAAAAATACCACAATTTCTGTACCCATTCCTCCGTTGATGGACATCTGGGTTGTTTCCAGGTTCTGTCTATTACAAATAAAGCTGCTATAAACATGGTTGAGCAAGTGTCCCTTTTGTGTACTTGAACGAACTTTAGGTATATACCTAGCAGTGGTATAGCTGGGTCTTGATGAAGCACTATTCCAAATTGTCATAGAAAGTGCCAGATAGATTTCCAGAGTTTTAGCAGTTTACATTCCCACCAGCAGTGGAGGAGGGTTCCCCTTTCTCCACAACCTCTCCAGAATGTGTTGTCGATTGAGTTTTTCACATTGGCCATTCTGATGGGTGTAAGGCAAAATCTCAGGGTCGTTTTGATTTGCATTTCCCTGATGGCTAATGAGGATGAGCATTTCTTTAAGTGTTTTTCTGCCGTTCGATATTCCTCTGTCGAGAATTCTCTGTTTAGCTCTGTTCCCCATTTTTTAATTGGATTGCTTGGTTTGCTGCTTTTCAGCTTCTTTAGTTCTTTGTATATATTGGATATTAGTCCTCTGTCAGATAAAGGGTTAGTGAAGATTCTTTCCCAATCTGTAGGCAGTAGTTTTGTTTTGATGAAGGTGTCCTTTGCTTTACAGAAGCTTTTCAGTTTCATGAGGTCCCATTTATTGATTGTTGCTCTTAGAGCCTGTGCTTTTGGTATTCTGTTCAGGAAGTTGTCTCCTGTGCCAATGAGTGCTAGGCTGTTCACCACTTTTTTTTTCCAATTCATTTAGGGTATCTGGTTTTATGTTGAGGTCTTTAATCCACGTTGACTTTAGTTTTGTGCAGGGTGATAAATATGGATCTATTTTCATTTTTCTGCATTTAGACATCCAGTTGGTCCAGCACCATTTGTGAAGATGCTGTCTTTTTTTCCATTGAATGGATTTGGATTCTTTGTCAAATATTGAGTATTCATAGGTGTGTGGATTTGTTTCTGGGTCTTCTATGTGGTTCCATTGATCCTCCTTTCTGTTTCTATGCCAATACCATGCAGTTTTTATTACTGTTGCCCTGTAGTACAGCTTGAGATCAGGGATGGAGTTACCTCCAGATGATTTGTTGTTGTACAGGATCGTTTTGGAAATTCTAGGGTTTTTGTTTCTCCATATGAAGCTGAGAATCTTTTTTGAAGGTCTGTAAAGAATTGAGTTGGTATTTTGATGGGAATTGCATTGAATCTGTAGATTGCTTTTGGCAGGATGGCCATTTTCACAATGTTAATCCTACCAATCCATGAGCACGGGAGATCTTTCAATCTTCTGATATCTTCCTCGATTTCTTTCTTCAGAGACTTGAAGTTTTTCTCAAACAGGTCTTTCACTTGCTTGGTTAGAGTCACACCAAGGTACTTTATGTTATTAGTGGCTATTGTGAAGGGTGTCATTTCCCTAATTTCTTTCTCAGCCTTTTTGTCTTTGGTATATAGGAGGGCTTCTGATTTTTTTGAGTTGATTTTATATCCTGCCACTTTGCTGAAGGTGTTTATCAAGCTGAAGGAGTTCTCTGGCTGAATTTTTGGAGTCTTTCATGTATACTACCCTATCATCTATGAATAGTGACACTTTGACATCTTCCTTTCCGATTTGATCTCCTTTAGTTGTCTTATTGCTCTGTCTAGGACTTCAAGTACTATGTTGAAGAGATATGGGGACAATGGACAGCCTTGTCTTGTCCCTGATTTCAGTGGGATTGATTTAAGTTTCTCTCCATTGAGTTTGATGTTAGCTATAGGCTTGTTGTATATTGCCTTTACTATATTTAGGTATGTGCCTTGTATCCCTGATCTCCCCAAGACTTTAAACATGAATGGGTGTTGGACTATGTCAAATGCTTTTTCGGCATCTAAGGAGATGATCATGTGTTTTTCTCGTTCAGTGTGTTTATGTAGTGGATTACATTGATGGAGTTCTGTATGTTGAACCACCCTTGCATGCCTGGGATGAAGCCTACTTGGTCATGGTGGATGATATCTTTGATATGTTCTTAGATTTGGTTTGCAAGTTTTTTATTGAGTATTTTTACGTCAATGTTCATAAAAGAGATAGGCCTGAAGTTCTCTTTTTTTGTTGGGTCTTTGTGTGGTTTAGGTATTAAGGTGACTGTGGCTTCATAGAATGAGTTTGGTAGTGTTCCTTCTGTTTCTATTTTGTGGAATAGCTTGAGGAGAATTGGAGTTAGCACTTCTTTGAAGGTCTTGTAGAATTCTGCGCTGAAGCCATCTGTTCCAGTCCTTTTTTCGGAGGGGAGACTGTTAAGGACTGCTTTGATTTCCTTGGGAGATATAGGGCTATTCAGTCTTTCTACCTGATCTTGACTTAGTTTTGGTAGATGGAATCTTTCAAGAAAATTATCCATTTCATTTAGATTTTCAAATTTTGTGGCATATAGGCTTTTGTAGTATGACCTAATAATTGTTTGGATTTCCTCAGTGTCTGTGGTTATGTCCCCATTTTTATTTCTGATTTTGCTGATCTGGATAGTTTCTCTCTGCTTTTTAGTTAGTTTGGCTAAGGGTTTGTCTATCATGTTGATTTTCTCAAAGAACCAGCTTTTTGTTTCATTGATTCTTTGGATAGTTTTATTTCTTTCTAATTGATTGATTTCAGCCCTTAGTTGGATTATTTCCAGCCGTCTGCTCCTCTTCGGTGTATCTGCTTCTTTTTTTTTTTCCTAGGTTTTTCAGTTGGGCCATTAAGTTGTTTGTATGTGATGTTATGAATTTCTTCTTGCAGGCACTTAGTGCTATAAATTTTCCTCTGAGCACTGCTTTCAATGTGCCCCATAAATTTGGTTATGTTGTGCCTTCCTTTTCATTGAATTCAAGGAAGTCTTTAATTTCTTTCTTTATTTCTTCCTTAACCCAGCTGTCATTGAGTAGTAAGTTGTTCAGTTTCCATGTGTGTGTCAGCTTTTTGTTGTTTCTGTTGTTGTTGATGCCTAGCTTTAGTCCATGGTGGTCAGATAGTATACAAGGGATTGTTTCAATCCTTTTGTATCTGTTGAGGCTTGCTTTGTGACTCACTATATGGTCTATTTTGGAAAAGGTTCCATTCGGTGCTGAAAAGAAGGTGTACTCTTTTGAGTTTGGGTGAAATGATCTGTAGATGTCTATTAGGTCCATTTGATTTAGGGATTCTGTGAGTGCTTTTATTTCCCTATTTGGTGTCTGTCTAGTTGATCTGTCCCTTGGTGAGAGTGGAGTGTTGAAGTCTCCCACTCTTAAGGTATTAGGATCAATGTATGATTTAAGCTTTAATAATGTTTCATTTATGAATGTTGGTGCTCTTGTATTTGGAGCATAGATATTCAAGATTGTGATGTCCTCTTGGTGGATTTTTCCTCTGATGAGAATATAGTGTCCCTCCTTATGTTTTTTGATTAACTTGGGTTGAAAGTCTATTTTATTAGATATTAGGATGGCTACTCCAGCTTGTTTTCTGGAACCATTTGCTTGCAAAACAGTTTCCCAGCCCTTTACTCTGAGGTAGTGTTTATCTTTGTTGCATAGGTGTATTTCTTGGATGCAACAGAATGTTGGATCCTGTTTCCTTAACCATTCTGTTAGCCTGTGTCTTTTTATTGGTGAGTTGAGTCCATTGATATTGATAGATAATAGTGACCAATACATGTTAGTTCCTTTTGTAATGGAGTCGGTGATCTAACCCTGTTTCATTGCTTGTTTTCTTTTCATTTTTGTTGGGATATTATCTGGATGACCTGTTTTCTTGGGTGAATTTGTTTTCATCCGATTGGAGTTTTCCTTCTAGTATCTTCTGTAGGGTTGGTTTGCTGTGTAGATATTGCATAAATTTAGTTTTGTCATGGAATATTTTGTTTTCTCCATCTATGTTGATTGAAAGCTTTGCAGGGTATAGTAGTCTGGGTTGACATTTGTGATCTTTTAGAGTCTCCATGATACTTGCCCAGGCCCTTCTGGTTTTCATAGTTTCTGATGAGAAGTCCGGTGTGATTCTGATAGGTCTACCTTTATATGTTACTTGGTCTTTTTCCCTCGCTGCTTTAAAATCTTTTCTTTATTCTGTAGATTTAGTGTTTTGACTATGATGTGACATGATGTGTTTCTTTTCTGGTCTAGTCTATTTGGAGTTCTGTAGGCCTCTTGTATATTTATGGACATCTCTTTCTTTAAGTTGGGAAATTTTTCTTCTATGATTTACTTGAAAATATTTTCTGTACCTTGGAGCCTGGAGTCTTCTTTTTCATGAATTCCTATTATTCTTAGATTTTGTCTTTTCATAGCATCCTTGATTTCTTAGATATTTTGTGATTGGAACTTTTCTGATTTTACTTTTTCTTTGAGAGAAGTATCCATTTCTGCAAGTGTGTCTTCAGCTCCAGAGATTCTCTCTTCCATCTCTTGTATTCTGTTGGTGATGCTTACTTTTTTGGTTCCTGATCTTTTCTCCAAGTTCTCCAGCTCAAGGGTTTTCTCATTTTGTGTTTTCTTTATTGATTCTAATTCTGTTTACATGCCTTGCACCATTTCTTTCATGTGTTTGAATTTGGATTCCTGTCTCTCTACGATGGCCTCTATTTATTTTTTCATTTCCTTTTAATATGCCACTAATTTTTCCTCTACTTGTGTATCTATTTGTTTATCTATGTTTGACAATAAGGATATTGTGTATTTCTTCTTTCTTTGCCTCCAATTGACTGGCCATCTCTTTGAAAGACCTGTTCATTTCCTCCTTATGAGCCTCAAATAATTGGGCCAGCATGGCTTTAAAATCATTTTCCTGTGCTTCTGCTGAATTGGAGTATCCATCGATTTTGGGGTTTGCTGGTGAAGTCATGATGTGCTGATTTATGTTGGAAGTGTTCTTTTGCCTACCCCTGGCCATTGGTTTATCTGAAACCTTCCCTGTTTGTTTTTGGATTCTGCAGATCAAACTGGTGCTGTCTCTCTCTGGTATCTGGAGAGTTCTTCAGGAAGCTGAGAACTCTCAGAGTGTGCTGAGGACTAGCTGTACCTGTGGGAGGAAAGTACACAGGCGCAAACGGGGCAAATGCAAGTGTGTGTGTGTGTGTGTGTGTGTGTGTGTGTGTGTGTGCGTGCGCACAAGTGTGTGTGTGTGTGTGTGTAAATGTGCGTGGATGTGTGTCTCGAGGGACAGAGTGATGGCTAATGTTGAACCCTTGAGTTTGTGGGAGGGGCTCTGCACTGTATATGTCGCAGGTGCTAATGATGATCGCAGTGCAATTTCTGGCATTAACTGCTTTAACTCCTCAATTAGGCCCACAGGTCAGGAACTTTAATGTCCCTAGTGTCCCTCTGTTTCCCAAAGTGGGTATGTGGGTCGGAGGGGAGTTCGATGCCTGGCTTCTGATATAGAAGGATCCAGGATCTGGGGAACTGCAGATTCTCAAGGGTGCCCTCACTTACAGGCAGGTCACTTGCAGAGATCGTGGTATCCGGAGCTCTCTGCTCTCTGGTTTGGCCCTGCTTCTTTGATGTGTTCCGCCAGTTCTGTGCTGCTGTCACTGCCAGGTTCTGAGGTCTTGCTGCAGCTGGAGATTTCAGGGTGGTCACTTCAGCAGGGATGGGGTAACCAGGCTCTCTGTTCTCTGGTTTGGCCCTGGTTAGTCTTAAACTAGAGGGCTGTGGTGCCCCGCCAGTTCATTGCTGCTCTGCCGCCATGTCCCGCTGTAACTGGAGACTGGGTCGCTAGTCCTGATGCTTTCTGGGAAGTCCTGGGATCTCTTCGTTGTGCTCTCCAATTTTGGGAGGCCCAGCACCTGTAGTGTCCAGGTTGTATGACATTTCTGCCTGGTTTTGGTGATTATATAGTGTATTCTCTGTCACTGTGGGATTGGGTGGGCTGTACCTTCAGTGATGGCTATCCTGCGGAGCTAGTATGGTGTCTAGCAGATTCGCGCCCTGGGATGATGGTGCAGCGGCCGCGTGAATCTGGAACTCTGGGACAGTACTGCTGGCTTTTGTCTGCCGCTAAAGTGCTTGGGGCTCTCTCTCAGTGGCTGAATACCCCAGGCAGTTAGGTCTGTGCTGAGAAAGATGAGTCTGCTGTGCCTCTTGACAAGGAGGAAGGAGGTCTGGGGGAAGGGAGTGCTGCAAGATCAAGGGATCGTTTTTCTCCTTCCCCAGACAAGTCCCCGGGTGACCCAAGACCAAAGTTTTCACCTCCTGCGATGTTCCCTGTTGTTTAGAAAGCCTCACTGTGGTTTTCCTGGGTTAGGGGTCCTTCCATTCACCAACTCAGAAGTTCAGGTATCCCACTGCTCAGAAACTGTGTGTGCTAGTCGCCATCTTGGCTCCGCCCCCCTAAATTTTTTAACTTTGGATAGGCATGGTAAATCTGCAGTAGATAGATTTTGGAATAGAGATAAAAGAAAAGTTTTGGTAAACTAACTTTGAGGGATCCTTTAACAAATCATTGGCATGGACCCAAACATGTCCTTATATGGGAGGAGGATCTTTCTGTGTTTTTCTGCAAAAAAATGATGCAGCTCGATTTCTACTGGAAATTCTGGTGCCACAAATGGATGAGGAGTTTTATTCTGACAATGATAACGATGTCAATGAACCCCCTCTGGTCAACATGATTGTTTATTGGGCATATGTTCCTAATCTACCTGTATTCCATCCAGTTCTCTGGGATTATCCAGAAGTCCTTGTCTATGTCAAAAACACTTGGTAGCTGGGTTTTCCTGATTTTGAAGGAGCAAGTAAAACAGACTCTTAAATTTTCAGGACTAGGAAGATGACATCCTCTTTGCTTTACCAGTGAGAATTTTCATCAAGAAAGCTTACCAGTCTGCCCTGTACAGGTCATAGCTCGGAATGCCTACTAAAGTTGGGGTGGCAGCTCAAGCCTCCCTTTGCAAACAGGCAAAATAGAACATTGGAGAAATATTATTGTCCCTTCCTACTGGAGGAAAGAATAACAGTCTTACATCTTCAATGAGTTACTCACCCTGTAAGAAAGGGGATCAATGTATTTTTCCTCAACTGATGGTTCCTTGGACAAGATGCATCTGAGAAACCCCCACCATCTACTACTGGGACAATGACCCTAAATTTACAGTCGTGGACTGTACTGGTCTATTTTTAAGGGTATTAAGAACTTGGCTTCTGGTAAAAACAGTCAAAATTCCTTTGTTTTAGAAAGAAGCTGTTAGTGCTGGACTTTGGAGGACTTCAAATAAAAAATGGCAAACCTATGTATGTAAATTGGGGGCTGTATTGGGATATATATGATTTCTCTCTGGGAATGCAAGTAGCTTTACTAAATTAATCAAGTATACTTCTTTTTTTGCATGTGTTAAACCTCCTTCTTTAGTGCTAATTGGAAACATTGTAGGAAGACTGCCATGGACAGGCCCCCTAGGGTGCCCATTGTCCGCAGGAAAATCAGGGAATTCGGATATCAGGAAGGCACAAATAGGCGAAATGAAAGTCAGACCCACACCAGTTGGTATTGGTTTGGATCTTCTGTGCTTTAATGAAGTCAAGCCAATACTTTTATAGTAATCTTACAAAGAAGCACCTTAAAGTTGACATATCACCCAGAACATTTACAACGTTTTTATTTTAACTGAAAGAGTAACCCGGTAGAAGTGTCTACAAAAAATCTTGGCCTAACAGCCTGTTAGGCAGAACAAGCATAGAACTAGTGACTTGTTTGCCAATTTAGTGAGTAGAGGACCAGGGGCTTGTTAAACTTACAGTCTGTTTACTTAGTTTATTGTTAGTTAATTAGGGGTTGCTAATAATCCTCTGAACTAGGTCAGCTAAAGTTTTACAATCTTTCCTTAGATAAGATGCTTGAACTAGCCTGTCTGTAAAACTTATAGCATAATACAAAACTTTTTTGACCTGCTTTGTTTGCCTATCTTCTTTCTGCCTCATCATAAATACCTGTGTTAGGTAATGGTTTTGTAGTAGCTTTACTGCAGTGGGAATATCCAGAGCATTTATCCTAACAGATCCTGATTAAACATTTTATTTAGAAAGCCCTAAAACTCTTGTCCTTTTACTACCTACAATGTTTGGCTTTTTTTTTTACAAGCAATTCCTGATGCTGTATCTGATTTATTACTTCTCCTAAAATTTTATTTTCTTTCTACTCTTATTTGCTAAAGCTTTTAGTGATCTATTAGAAATGTTTCCTTGAATAGCTAATTGTACTGTTTCAAGAATCATAGAGAAACAGCAAAAAAGGAGCTCATCAATTCCAGTCTTATAACCAAGTAAGTGTGGGACTTAAAATACATTTTTGGCTTAGATGGGCATGTTAGGGTTCTTGCTAGGGACTTCCAGGAAGCTGATTCCCATTAGGAAACGTGTCTTCTCATCTGTTTGCATAATTTTATGCTTCATAACACATGTTTATGCCATACAGACTTTCTGGAGTTAGTGTAGCAGAAGACATTTTAAGAACAACAATAGCAATGAACTGAATGTGTATATAACAATCTTCCTAATTGTGTTAGTATTGATAACAATGCTCTTTCAATATTAGTTGGCAACCTGATTTTGTTATGTTTCCTGTTAGGGTTTATGATTCTTGGTATGATGAAATAGAATTTAATTGGACTCTGGTTCAGAATCATCTTGCTGGTATTTGGTCGTAGCAAAAAATTCTTATTGGACATGTTAAGGATGAGAAATAAGATCCATGATAGATTATATGCCAAGACACCTATGGTAGAATTGGCCAATACAGCCTCGGATATATTTACTAGGCTCAGGAGGCACTTTTCATCCTTTGACTCTGTGCTTATGTGAGGACTGACAGTTGTGGGCATGGCGGGTATGGGTTTGTTGGCCTGTGCCTGCTTTCCTTGTTTGTTACAGTTCCTTCTTCAACACCTTCAATGCATGTAAATGCAGCTGCATGAATTTAACTTAAAGATCTCTAACAAACTCAATTGATATGGAGGCTAGTCAATGACATGTAAGAGTAAAATTGTGGGTTGTTTTTTTCCAACCTAAGGCAGATGCTCATAAAAACGGCATATGAGAATGAGAACACAATGATTACTAAGTAAAAAATGCATATTTCACCAACCTAAGACAGGCTTTCCATAAAACAAAGAAGGGGGAACTGAAGGAGTCTGGTCATTGGAATTCTTCCTTCTGGCCATGGCAGATGCAGGTCTTATCTA
The DNA here is from genome assembly GCF_030254825.1 of Meriones unguiculatus. Classification (NCBI taxonomy): domain Eukaryota; kingdom Metazoa; phylum Chordata; class Mammalia; order Rodentia; family Muridae; genus Meriones; species Meriones unguiculatus. Next base: position 5,717,381 of record NW_026843711.1, read on the forward strand.
AGTTTGATCTAAGTTCTATGTGTCAGATACTATCCTTGGTGGTCTCTGCAAGCAGGTGTTCTAGGCCTGAGAAGTAGATAGGAGCCTGCTTGAAAGAAAGGGTAGGCAGCCCTACATGCTTGAATCTGGGCAACTTAAAGCACACAACACAGAGCTGACAATTCCTGTGTCCAAGACTCTAAGTTCAGGAAAAGTATCACATATTCCCTTCATGTGGTCATTAATAAGTGGTGATTATCACAGATTACATTATTATTTGTTAAATGCACAGATATGTCCTCAGCCAGTGAATTACTTAATGGGAAAATGCTCTTTAAAAAACTCTTTGAACCTTGCTTATATTTTTATAGAGACCATCCAGGATGTCAAGTCAGCAAGCAGTCATCATGTTGTAGTCCTTCAGCAGAACTGAGAGCTTTTCATACTGAACAACAAGCAGGAGTCAAAGACAGGGATACTGAGAGAGACAGAATAAAAAAAAAGAGATAGAGACACAGATTCAGAAATAAAGAAACAGATCAACAAACAAAGATATAAAGTGACAAAGACCAAGAGAGAGAGACTTCATCATTTCTAGTCACTTTCATTGGCATATCAGCCTCAACACACACCCTCCTATGATATACCTCTAATAGGAATTATATTATGTAACAATTCCATAGCTCCTAACCCATATCAGACATTTCCTCACTGGGCATTCAACATCTAAATAGATGAACTTCAATTGAACATTTCAATTCAAATGTCAAGGAAATGGAAGAAGATAGAGGGATTTCTAGGCTAAAAGAACATAGTTATCCTGATAGTTTGTCATTCAACACAATGATTGAAGTCAGAGCAAATTCCAAGTTCTAAAGAACAGGAATGAAAACATCCTTTGGGGAAAATGTGGAATATTTCCATTATGAAGTATTATTAAGTTAAGAAAATGACATCACAATATTTTCAGGCAAATATATGCAACCAGGAAAAAAAAAATCACTTGGGGTGAAGTAATGAAAATGCAGAAAGACAAATATCATATATATTCATTTATTAGGAGGTCTCCTTATAGTGGGGGATAATGTTCAAATAGTCCATCTATTGTGTACAAACCAGGCTTCTACTAAGGTGTTTAGGTGGCAGTTAATTTATTTGTTGGCCCAAGGCATCGTATGGAAATTTTCAAGCAAACCAGTCTTTTGTTATTAAAATATGTTGCTCTCTGCCCTCAACTGATAGATCAGTGCCATGTTCTTGGGTCCACAGAGATGCTTCCTTCTGCATCAAATGTGATTTCATACAGAGACCCACAGTCTGATATTATGCAGAGAGAGAGAGAGACCTTAAAACACCCAGCTCAAAATGGGATTTCCCTATGAAATTCTCCCTCTCCTCAGGTCTCTTGGAAGTCTTCGAGAGAGGAGGCAGGAAGAATGCCATAAGTAAAGGGAATTGAGGACACAAGGAGAACAATGCCCTGAGAATCATGCTGCAGAGAAAGATGATACATCCAGACTCGATATAATAAGAAGGGTTGATGGGACTGAAAGGAGAAGAGTGAGGGAGCAGCAGAGGTGAAACAAAGTGAACAAATTGTATTAAATAAATACATAAGAAAATCTGTGATCAAGGTGAAGTATAGAGCTCTTAAGGACTGATGGTTTCTACTTGGGAGTGGTACCAGGGTGCAGCAAGGATAAACTCAGTTTTCTTTAAGGGACATGGCACTGAGACTCTGATTAAGGTCCAATTAGTATATGAACAACACATACTTAAATTGAAGGATTTTAAAGAAAAAATATTTAGTGTGACACATAATAGGAATTTGAACTCAGGAGCAATGCAAAGGGAGTGTAATATACACTATATGAAATTCCCACATAATCAATAAATATATTAAGGTGATAACTTTTACAATGACCTTTAAAATGGAGAAAAGATTCTGCTCAAAGAGGCAGAGTTTGACTTTGTAAGGCATGCTTTCCAGGAATTCATTATGTAGCAGAGAACCCTAGCCATGAACTAGTGGTTACCCAGCTACCTCACACCCCATGAGGTCAGGTGACGCCTCTGAAGAAGCAGTCCTGTTGCTAACACTACATTTAAAGATTTTGTCTGGAGGACAAGCATAGGAATCTCTGCTGCTCTTGTGTCCTGTGCAAATAACATGGACATTTCTCTATCCTGAACGTCCAGTTTTAATTATAAACCCCAGAAACTGGAGGGTTTCTCCATGACCACTGAGTAGGACAAGGCTGCCTATCCATCTAGGTCAGCCAAGGCAAGCCTGCTCATAGATGGTGGCAAAAATAGTGTGGAACAGCACCAGCTGTCAAATAGTTTGTTGCCCTTCAGTTCTCATTTTACATACACTGATCTTTTGCTCTTTCAGCCAATCCAGTCCCAGACATTGTCTGGTTTCCTTCTCTTTTCCATGCTCTTAAAGACTCATTTCCCCTGTGACTACTAGGCCCTGCCAGCCTATTATATCAATAAGATTTTGAAGGTACATTTAGTGAGTATACATTTAGTAATTATGTGAGTAATTGTTCAATTCAAAGTCACAACCTAGGAAATTTCAGATCCAAGAACACAATAGGAAACCACTTGTCTTAATTCCACATCACTTTGAAGCTTCCCACTAAGGAAGCTGTCCAATTAAATAAACATTAAAGTTTCATTTCCTATCTGACATTGTCATAGAGGTAAACAGGAGTAAAGGTGTAGGATCTGGATAAAGGTATGAGATAAAGTCTTGTTGGGTGTCACAAGAAAATGTCACATGTGCACAGGATTGGACATAATGGACACTGAGGAAAGTTTGTTTACTCATTTCCATGGAAAATTCAAGATTCTCAGGTGCTGATTGGCTGAGAGTGAGAATTAAATCATGGAAAAGGTTAAAGCCAGTAAGAGTTTCAGGAGCCAGTTATTAAAAGAGCAAATTGGACAGCCTGCTTGACAGAAAGGCTGAGCAGCCATACATGCCTCAATCTGGGCTGTTGAAATCACACAACCCAGAGATGACTGTTCTGGTGTCCAAGACTCTTAGTTCAGGAAAAGTGTCACATATTGCCTTCAAGTGGTCATTAATAAAGTCACTTGTCCTTGATATGTGACTTTCACAATATGACAGATTCCAATATTATTTGTTAAATGTATGGATACATCCTCAGTCAGTAAATTACTTACTAGTAAATTGCTCCATGACTAAGACAGATATTTGAACAAAAAGAATTTAGTTGGGATCTTGCTCATTTTTTTTACAGAGACCATCCATGATGTCACGTCAGCAAGCATTCAACTTGTTGTAGTCTTTCAGCTAAACTGAGAGCTTTTCATAGTGAAACACAAGAGGCAGTCAAAGAGAGGGAGACAGAGAGAGCAAGAGAGACAGAGCTCAAAAGATATATTCAGAAATATTGAGACCAAGACCAACAGAAAAAGAGATATAAATTGACAAAGACCAAGGGAGAGAGCCTGACTTTTGTTAGGTCACTTTTATTAGCATATCAATATCCAAGCACACAGTCCTATAATATAACTCCAAAAGGAATTATTTTTTTAATATTTTTATCTTAACTTTTATTAATTACAATTTATTCACTTTGTATATCCTATAAGCCCCTCCTTTCTCTTCTCCCCATCCCACTTTCCCTCCTTTTCTCCATGCATGCCCCTCCCAAGTCCACTGATAGGAGAGGACTTCCTCTCCTTACTTCTCATCTTAGTCTATCAGGTCTCATCAGGAGTTACTGCATTGTCTTTTTCTGTGGCCTGATAAGGCTGCTCTCCCATCAGAGATAGGTGATCAAAGTGCAGGCCAAGCAGTTCATGTCAGAGGCAGTCTCTGTTCCTATTACTGTGGAACCCAGTTGCTCCATGACCAAGGAGTTGGATATTAAGTTGCCATGGGCTACAGCAGTGCAGGAGTTCTAGATTATCACCATTCATGGTCCTTGGTTGGAGTATCAGTCTCACAACATAATCCTGTGCTCAGATGTCTTTGGATCTATTGTTCTTCTGGTGGAGCTCCTCTGCTCTCCAGATCTTACTATTTCCCATTTATTTCATTAGATTCCATGCACTCTGCCCATGAGTTGGTAATAAGTCCCAGCATCTGCTTTGATGGTCTGCAGGGCAGAGCCTTTCAGAGGCCCTCTGTGGCCTCCAGACTTGTTTCCTCTTTTCTCATTCTTCTGATGTCCATCCTCTATGACTTTCACAGTGGAAACTGAGGATTTTAGCCAGAGACCTCCCTCTTCATTAGTTTCTTTAGGTGTACATATTTCAATGGATTTATCCTCTATTATCTGTAAATATGAGTGAGTATATACTTGGTGTTTCTCTGTGCTTCTGAGATAGCTCAATCAGTATGATCTTTTCCATTTCCTATTATTGACCTGCAAATTTCATGGTTTCCTTGTGTTTTTGTTGTTCAGTAATATTTATGACTGAGCAAGCAGTCATCTTGTTGTAGTCCTTTAGCAGAACTGATAGCTTTTCATATTGAACTAAAAGTGGCATGGGAGAGAGAGGGAAACAAAGAGATTCTGATAGTGAAAGAGAGACAGATTCAGAAATAGAGAAATTGAGTCTAACAAAAACAAAACTATACAGTGACAGAGACTGAGAGACAGAGACTCCATTCTGTCTGGTCACTTTCATTGGCATATCAACCTCAAAGCACACTCATAATATAACTAATAGGAATCATATTATCTAACAAGGCCATATTGCCTAACCCTTCCCATACATTTCCTCTCTGGGGAGTCCATGTATAAATAGATGAACTTCAAGGGGACATTGCAATTCAAATCAATAGGAAGTAGAAAAAGATGGAGAGACATCTACAATAAAAGAACATAGTTATCCTCATAGTTTGTCATTCAATACAATGTTTAAAGTCCCAGCAATTTCTAAGGATTAAAGAACCAGACTGACAATCTCTTTTTGGGGAAAATGTGGAATATTTCCTTAAGGAAGAATTATTCAGAAAAGAAAATGACATCATGGTATTTTCAGGCAAATGGATGGAACCAGAAAAGTCATCTGGGTTAAGAAGCTAAAATGTGGAAATACATATATGATATGTACTCACTTATTAGAATGTCTCCTAATACTTGGAGATAAAGGTCCACTAGGATATCTAGTCTTCCACTAGAGCAACTGGGAGGCAGTTAATTGATTTAGGCCATCCTACAGAAATTTTCAAGGAACACACACTGTTGTTATTAAAATATGTTGCTCTCTGCCCTGAAATAATTGATTAGTGCCATTTTCTTCATTCCATGGAGATGCTTCCTTCTGTACCAAATTGGATTGCATACAGAGACTAACAGTCTGATCTTATGCACAGAGAGATCTTAAATCATTCATCTCTAAATGGGATTTCTCCATTAAGTTTCCTCCCCTCAGAGCTCTGGTAAGTCTGCAGGAAAAGAGGCATGAAGAGTGTCATAAGTGGAGGAAATTGTGGAAACAAGGAGAAAAATGCCCTGAGAATCAGGCCACAGAAGATGATGCAGCCAGCCTTGATGAGTCCTGATTAGCTAGGTCAGATAGAAGGGGGAGGAGGACCTATCTTCTCAGTGAACTAGAGAAAGGGCCTAAGGGTAGGAGAATAATGGGTGGAACTTGGAGGAGAAGAGGGAGGGGACAGCAGAGGGGGTACAAAGTGACAAATCATAATAAATACATAAGAAAAACTGTGATCAAGATAATGAACTATAGGGCTCTTCAGGACTGATGGCTTTTTCTTGGGGGTGGTGCCAGGGTTGAACTTGGTTTTCTTTAAGAGACATGGCATTGAGACTCTGATCATATTCCAAATGAGTATACGAACAACACATAATTCAATTGATGTATTTTAATAAAAAAAATAGCTTGACACATGTGTAGCAATTTGAACCTAGGAGAAATGGAAAAGGAGTATGATGTATATTATATGAAATTTCCATATAACCAGTGAAAATATTATCTTGACAACTTATACAATGACTGTGAAAATGGAGAAAAGATTCCACTGAACAAGTACTCCTGGCGCTAACACTATATTTAGAGGGTTTGTCTGGAGCACCACTGAAGGAAACACAGCTGCTCTTGTGTTTCCATGGACTCATTTCTCAGTCCTGAAGGCCTGGATATAACTGGAAACCCCAGGACCAGGAGGGTTCCTCACTGACCACTGTGTAGGACACAGCTTGCTTTAGGGAAATGGTGAGCAGCCCTGCATGCCTCAATCTGAGCAACTGATATTGCACAACCCAGAGATGACAGTTCCTGTTCAAGACTATTACTTCAGGAATAGTGTCACATATTTCTTTCAAAAAGTCATTAATCAAATCACCTGGTATGACAGCAGAAAGGAATTTTGACATCACAATGCTATTATGACATCACAATGGGGTTATGACATCAATATTCTGTGATGACATTACATTGATATCATGACATCACAATGCTATTATGATATCACAATGCTATTATGATATCATAATGCTATTATGACCTCATGTGGTATGATATCAAAATGGAATTATAACATCACAATAATAATATAAGATAACAATGCAATTTGGACATCACAATGCTATCATGACATCACATTATTGTTATCATATCACAATCATGACATCACAATGCTATTACAACATCATTGTAGTATAACACCACAATGGAATTTTGACTTCACAGTGGCATTATGACATCAAAATTATAACATCATAATGCTTTTTTGACATCACAATGATATCATGATATCACAATGGCATTATGACATCACAATAGCTATCACAATGCTTTGATGAGCTCCCAATGGTATTACAACATCACTGCACTATGATGACATAAGAATGTCCTGATATCCCAATGGTATTATGATATCCCAATACTATTATAACATCACAATACTATTGTATATTCAAAATGATATGACATTGCAATGATGTTATGATATCACAATGGTATAATGGCTTCACAATGGCATGTTGTAGGTGATGATCAATATTTACTCTTGGTTTACCCTTTATTAATGCTTGCTGTTAATCCTAAATAGCTGTATAACCAATTCACCACATAGAGTTGGGTTTATTTAGTTAACTTAGAACAGAATGCTGGTCAATAGTTATTCCCTCCTAAACCTTCAAGCGCTCATAGTTTCCTAACACTTAGATTTCCCACATTATACTTGCTTTTTGTGAAGTCTTAGGTCTGCCTCATTCTCTCCATGTTGTTCCAAGATCTCTCCTCCAACTCTGCTGTCCAAGCTCTGTTCCTTCCCGTTCACTCCTCCCACTCATTTCCTGCACTCTCGCTCCTCTCACTCCTTCAAAGACATCTGATTCCTCCTCTTGCTCAACATTGCGTCTAGTTATTATTTGGCTTGTTTATACAAAATTGAGACAGTATTCTTAGAATAAGTATCACAATGCAATATCCAGATTGAAATCAGAGTGGGGTGTGGAAATAAGCATTTTAATGAACAAGAATAAGGTGTATACATTTCAAAAGATCATTCTACCATCAATGGTATGACAACATCACAATTCTCTGATGACATCACATTGATATTATGACATCACAATATTATGACATAGATTTATTATGACATCTCAATGGTGTTATGTCATCACAATGGTGTCATGACATCTCAGTGATATTATGACTTTACATTGTTATTAGGACATCTGCTATTAAGTCAATATATGGTATGATATCACAATGGAATCATAACATCACAATAATAATATAACATAACAATGGGATTATTACATCACAATGATATCTTGATATCACATGAGAATTATATCACAATGGTATTATGACATCACAATTCTGTTTTGACATCAAAATGGTATTATAACATCACAGTGGTATTATGATTTTAAAATATTATAATGACATCATGTTGGTATGTTACCTTAAAATATTATGGGTTTTATGACTTCACAAAGCTCTTATGACATCACCATGCTATTATGACATCACAATGGTATTTCAACATGATTGTTTTATGACTTCACAGTAGATTTTTAACATCACAATGTTATTAGAATATTGCAATGTTATTATGTCAACACTATGGTGTTATGACTTCACAATGCTATTATGACATCACAAAGCTATTATGACATGAAAATGTTATGATACAACAATGCTATTATGATGCCACAAGGGGATTATGACTTAAAAAATTGTATTAATCAATCACAATCGTATGACATCTAAATGCTATTATGACATCACAATGACACATTAGAATGGTATTATGACATCATAATGCTATTATGAGTTCACAATCCTATCTTAATGGTGTTATGTCTTCATAATGCTATTATGACATTACAATGCTATTATGATAACACAATGTTATAAATTCACATGATATTGTCATGATATGATTGTTCCATGACATCACAATGGAATTTTGAAGTCACGATGATTTTGTGATGTCACAATGATATTATGACATCACAATGCTGTTATGACATCACATGGTATTATGAAATGACCATAATAGCACCAGCTCTTAAATAGTTTATTGCCCTTCAGGTCTCCTTTAAAACTCACTGATTGTTTACTGTTTCAGCCAAACCAGGCCCAGGATTTGTCTGGTTTCCTTCTCTTTTTTCTGCTCTTAAAGACTCCATAGCCCAGGAAACCCTAGACCTTACCAGGCTATGATTTCAATAAGAATATGAAGATACATTAATTGAGTACATGAGTAACTAATCAGTTCAAAATCACAACCTCGGAAGTTTCAGATCCAATACCATACTAGGAAACCACCTTGTCATTTGGTACATTCTCCTTAATCCCACATCACATTGAAGCTTCCCTAATTTAGGAAGATCTCAAATTAAATAAGTAAGATTAAAGTTTCATTTCCTACCTGACATTTTCACAGAGCTAAAACAGGTTTGTAAAGGTGTGGGATCTGGATAAAGAGATGAGAAAAGGTTTGTTGGTTTTCACAAGAAAAATTCACATATGCATAGGATCAAAGATACTGGACACTGAGGGAAGTTTCTCTACTCATCTCCTTGGAAACCTCAAGATTTTCTCAGGTGCTGATTGGCTGAGAGAGAGAATGAGGTCATAGAAAATCTGAAATCCACTAAGAGTTTCAGGAGCCAGTTATTAAAAGGGCCAAGTGGACAGCTGCTTGAGAGACAGGCTGAGCAGTCCTACATGCCTCAAATTGGGCAGCTGAAAGCACACAACCCATAGATGACAGTTCCTATGTCCAAACTCTTAGTAAATGAATATGGTCACATATTTCTTTCAAGTGTTCAATAACAAAGTCAGATGGCTTTGATAAGTGACTTTCACATTTTCACAGATTTCATTATTATTTGTTAAATGCACAGATATGTCCTTAGTGAATTACTTACTGTGGATATGCTCCTTGATAAAAACCATTTAATTGGGACCTTGTTTATATTTTTACAGAGACAATACAGGATGTAACAGCAGACATCTTGTTGTAGTCCTTCAGCAGAACGTAGGGATTTTTGTATTAAACCAAAAGCAATAGGCAGAGAGAGGGACTCACACACATACACACACACACACACAGAGAGAGACAGAGAGAGAGAGAGAGAGAGAGAGAAAGAGAGATTGCTAGTGAGACATATTCAGAAACAGAAAGACCAAGACTGATAAAAACAAAGATATAAAGTGAAAAAGACCAAGTGACAGAGACTGGATACTGTATGGTCACTTTCATTGATATATCAGATGCAAAGCACACCCTCCTCTAATATAACTCCAATAGGGCAAACCAAGTAATCCAATTAAAAAATGGGGAACAGAGGTAAACAGAGAATTCTCGACAGAGGAATATCGAACGGCAGAAAAACACTTAAAGAAATGCTTATCCCCATTAGCCATCAGGGAAATGCAAATCAAAACGACCCTGTGATATCACCTTATACCCATCAGAATGGCCAAGATGAAAAACTCAATCGACAACATATGCTGGAGAGGTTGTGGAGAAAGGGGAACCCTCCTCCACTGCTGGTGGGAATGTAAACTGCTAAAACCACTCTGGAAATCTATCTGGCACTTTCTATGACAATTAGGAATAGTGCTTCCTCAAGACCCAGCTATACCTCTGCTAGGTATATACCCAAAGTTTGCTCAAGTACACAAAAGGGATACTTGCTCAACCATGTTTATAGCAGCTTTATTTGTAATAGACAGAACCTGGAAACAACCCAGATGTCCATCAACGGAGGAATGGGTACAGAAATTGTGGTATTTTTACACAATGGAATACTACTCAGCAATCAAAAAGGAGGAAATCATGAAATTTGCAGGCAAATGGTGGGATCTAGAAAAGATCATTCTGACTGAAATATCCCAGAAGGAGAAAGACAAACATGGGATATACTCACTTATATAGACCTATAAGATATGATAAACATAATGAAATCTATACACCTAAAAAAGATAATCAATTGAACAGACATGGGGTAAGATGATCAATCCTTGTTTAGAAAGACAGATGGGATGTGCATTGAACTTATGACAGGATTCTACTGAGCGCATCTGAAAGACTCTAACTAGCAGTGTTTTCAAAGCAAAGACTCATGACCAAACCTTTGGCAGAGTACAGGGAATCATAAGAAAGAAGGGGAGTTAGTCTGATGGGGAAGGGATAGGAGCTCCACAAGGACCAAATATATCTGGGCACAGGGTCTTTTCTGAGACTGACATTCAACCAAGGACCATGTATGGATATAACCTAGAACCTCTACTCAGATGTAGCCTGTGGTAGCTCAGTAACCAATTGGTTTCCCAAAGTGAGGGGAACAAGACTATTTCTAACAGGAACTCAATGACTGGCTCTTTGGTCTCCCCACCCCCGAAGGGAAGAGCAGTCCTGTTAGGCCACAGAGGAGGGCTTTACAGCCAGTCCTGAAGATACCTGATAAAACAGGATCAGATGAATGGGGAGGAGGTACCCCCTATCAGTGGACTTGGAAAGGGTTATGGTGGAGATGAGGGAGGGAGGGAGGGACTGGGAGGGAATGAGGGATCAGGACATGGCTAAGAGTTAATAAAATGTAACTGATAAAAAAATAATAAAAATAATAATAACTCCAATAGGAATTATAATATAGAAAAAGACCATACCTACTCACCCTTCCCAGACATTCCCTTACCAGGGGCTGCATATGTAAATACATGAGCTTCAAGAAGACAATGCAATTCAAATCATCAGGAAATGGAAGGAGATGGAGGGAATTCTTGCCTAAAAGAACATAGTTATCCTTAAAATTTGTCATTCAATACAATGACAGCAATACAATGAGCAGCCCAACATACCTCAATCTGGGTAGCTGAAAGCACAAAACCCAGAGATGTCAGTTCCTTTGTCCAAGACTCTTAGTTCAGCAGAAGTGTCACATATTTATTTCAAGGGCTGATAAAGTCTTTGACTTGTTAGTTTTACATCATCACAGATTCCATGATTAATTGTTAAAAGCACACATACATCCTCAGTCAGTTTATTACTGTGAAAATGCTCCTTGAGCAATGCAAGTCTTTGAATAAAGTGTTTAATTGGGTCCTTACTTATATTTTTACAGACCCTCTACATGATGTCACATCAGCAAGCAGTCATCTTGACCTTCAGCAGAAATGAGAGGTTTTCATACTGAGCCACAAGTAGCAGGCAGAGAAAGGAAGACTGACAGTATCAGAGCAAGAAAGAGCTAGAGAGACAGATTCAGAAATAAAGACCTAGACCGACAAAAACAAAGATATAAAGTGACAGAGATTGAGAGACAGATATTCCATTCTCTCTGCTCACATTCATTGGCATATCAACTTCAAAGCATACCCTCCTATATTATAACTCCAATAGGAATTATATTATCTAAAAAGGCCATTCCTCCAAACATTTCCAAGACATTTCCTCACTAGAAATTTAACATCTTAAGAGATGAATTTAAAATGGACATTGCAATTCAATTCACCAGAAATGGAAGAAGATAGAGGGACCTCTGGCTTAAAAGAACATACATATACTAATAGTTTTTCATTCAATAAAATGATTAAAATCCCAGCAACTTCAAAGTATAAAAGAATAGGACTGACAATCTCATTTTGGGAAAACATGAAATATTTCAATAACTGAGTATTATTCAGCATAGAAAATGACATCATGAACATTTTGAGGCAAATTGATGGGACCAGGAAAAAATCATCCTGGTTGAAGTTAAGAAAATGCAGAAAGACAAATACGGTATGTATTCACTTATTAGGAAGTCTTCTAATAGTGGGGGATAAAGTACCAAAAGGCAGGATTCACAAGATGGCAGCACCAGGAAGAATCTCCTTATGATCAGCAGCAAAGCAGGATCAGCACAATGACCAGCAGTCAGAACTCATAACCCTAAAACACACACACATGTTGTTATAATGTTCTTTGAAAATGTGTACACCTTACCATTGTTCATTCAAGTGCTGATTTCTCCCCCCACCCCCACTCTCTGGTTTCAATCCTAAACATTCTGTCTCAACTTGGTGTAAACTTTCAAATAAAGCAGATAGACACAATGTTGAGCTGGGAGGAGCCAGAGGACAGGAAATGAGTGGGAGGAGCTAGAGGATAGGACATGAGTGGGATGAGAAAGGGCAGGAGGAGAGCTTGGAGAGAGCTGGAGGAGAGATCTTGAAATTACCCACCCTGTATAAAATTGTCTCTATCAATGTAAAGCCCAGGTACAAGATGCCAAGGGTATGCGTAAATGCTAAATGTAAGAGGGAGTTTATGTAAATTTTGGCTATAAAGGCATAACTGCACAGTCTGTATAAAAAAGGGGCAAGGCAAAAAATAGCCAATATCAATGTAAAGCCCAGGCACAAGATGCCTAGAGTGTGCTTAAATGCTAAAGGTAAGAGGAAGTTTAAATAAAGTTTGGCTATAAAGGCATAACTGCCCATTCTATATAAACAAGGGGATAGAAAAAATAGCTACAACATATATAAAAATCTAAAACACGTAGAAAATACCTACAGTATGCTTATATGCTAAATTAAAAAGGAGTTTATATAAAGGTTACTTAAAACACATTTTCTATTGCTCAAAGCCACCAGCTTGTCTCTCTAATGATAGGCTTCTCTAGGGAAATAGGAAGCAGATGGGCAAATACAACAGGCACACAAGAGCCCCAAATGATATTATGAACTATCCAAACTTGTTTTGTTTATAATGATTGTATGTTCAATAATTATGGTAACATATATTATTATCCCTTTTCATGGGAATAACTCTAAAACTGATTGAGACATAAAAATGTCTCCAGCCAAAACTTCAACAATACTTGGCCAATAAATTCTTGGCTATAATATCCTCAAAATGTATCATGCTAATCTTCTAATTGCATAGATAAAATTGGTTTACAGTTTAGTTTCATCCTGCACATATCACACATTTATAATGTTAGAAATCTATAATGCTTGTGAAAAATTATATGTTTTCAGAACAAAGAACTGAACACCAGAGATGCTGGATCGAAACTAACAGAATCATTCTTCAGCATGCTGAGGCATTTACACATCTGTCCCAAGATCTTGCATGTTCCAACATTCTGCTTGTTCCTGCCTCAACTGCTTAAATTGTCGTTTTCTCATCAAAGACTGCTCCCAAAATAACTTTGAAGAAAGCTACTAATCTTAATTGGTCCACATTTTAGACTGTTCCAAAGAGGACTTGCATTAAGCCTAAAATTTCACAACATTCAAAGATTAAATCACAAATATTATTGCTTGCTTAATTAACCATTTTTCCCAAATTTATTTGGACCCCCTACAGGATTTCTATGTGTCCAAAATGTCAGCTAGAAGAAATCCAAGAGAACAGCATCAATTTTCCTAAAAGGGGGTTGGGTATGTTTTTGGTTGTTTGATATGGCTATGAAATTTTACTGTCATTGGTGGATGTTTATCAATAATGGTCTTGTTTAAAATGAAACAAGGAGTATACAGGGGTTTTCATAGAAGTAGAAACAATGGTGGATTATTGAATCTACTCAACTTAGAGGTTTTTTTTTTTTTAGAGTTATTTGTTTGTTTGGTTTTTTTTTTTTTAATGCAGTTTATTCAGGAACATTGAACAATCATCTGAACCTGGGGAAAGCCAGACCACAGCTTAAATAGCCTCTACGTAGGCAACCCAGGCGTGCCCCGTGGGCAATGCAGATAGGTCCACATACATGGAAGCAAGCCAGATCCTCAGCCTTAGCCAAATGTGGAATTGTTCCTGACAGAGAGCACTCACCATTGGGAAGGTGGAAGGCAGAAACCAGCTCCATCTTTAAGGCATAGCATTCCGCAGCTCTCTACAGTTCCCCCTTTTTGTTTTAGATGCATCAGGCAAGAGTAGAGGTCTGATCTCTGATATTAGAAATAAATTGGGACTTTGTAACAATGTTCACTTAGGTGTCATCCACCCAAAGAGCATCAGACCCGTCCGATACCTTTTTCTCAGAGGCTGGACCTGGGGCATCAACCCGCATGCAGCCAGACATGCTCTTCTCTGGGTCCAAAGCGGCTGACCCTGAGTGCAGTGCTTAGCCTCGCATCCTGAGCATAACATTTTAGCTTTTTATGGTATCCAACCATGCTTGGGGAGAATGTCCTGCTTCAATGGCTGTAAAGGCCTGAATGATCATGGCTGCATCACACTGTTGTGAGACTCTAATCTTGCATATATACCACAGGCAAACCAAGGAGACCAACACCAGAAGGCCTGCTAACGTTCCCATGCCCGCCCATTCCTTCAGATGATTCATGGCTGCAGCAATCCATGATGATAATCCTGTGGATAGTCCTGCGTCCACTCTGGTCGAATTTACTGTGACAATGGCCACTCTCAGCTGCTCCATCGTAGTATTGAATTCTCCAGTCCAATTACCTAAAATATAGCTTGACAATTGTTTAGACAGATTTGCAGCACAGGAAAAATTCTCATGTTATATGCTAGTGACACAAAGTCCAGCATACTTTCATTGACAGCCAGGTTGAGCGATTTGCCATAGGGTATCAATTTGCTCCTGCAAGAGGTCAATCCTCTGATTGAACACCATCACGCTTCCTTTTAGTTGAGCATTAATTCCTTTATGTACAACTAAGGCATGAGCTACATTGGCTAAATGATTATTCAGGGTCTGAGCAGTCTGCCCAGTATGACTCATGGCTAATGCCCTGGTGGTAGCTCCAACAGCCGCCAATGAGATGATTGTAACAATGGTGGCTGTAGTTCCAAGATCTCTTTTCTGTCTGAAGAGAGTCATAGCGTGAGGGGCATCAACGGGCACAGGCACCCAGTGAGGCAAGGGAGTAACCAGGGCATACCTAAATTTACTAGCATTCCAGCATTGGGCAAAAAAGCAAGTATCATTACCACAATTACTTGGCTCTATCTGGCTAATAATGAATAAAAATGGGGGATATAGACAAACAGGTGTGGGCTTATAGGAAATATTATGAAAAGCCTTAACCCCCTCATTGGAACATCCTGCGTCAGTTCTAGAACTAGCAGTGGTGGTGTCCGAGGTCTGAGTAGGTTCAGGAGACCATTGCCCCCAGGGGCGAGACATGCTCCATGACAATTGACTAATTCCATGTTTTCCTCCACTTTTGAAAGTCATTTAAGGTTTTTAAATTATTTTTCACTTTTCTTTTTAAATTTTCATCAATTACACTTTATTCATTCTGCATTCCCCCATAAGCCCCTCCCTCCTCGCCTCCCAATCCCACCCTCCCTCCTTCCTCTGCTTGCATGCCACTCCCCAAGTCCACTAATAGGGGTGGTTCTCCTCTCCTTTCTGATCTTAGTCTGTCAGTTCACATCAAAAGTGGCTGCATTGTCCTCTACTATGGCCTGGTAAGGCTGCTGGTAAGGGGAGGTGATCAAAGAGCAGGCCAATCAGATTATGTCAGAGGCAGTCCCTCTTCACATTACTATGTAACTCAATTGGACTCTGAACTGCCCTGGGCTACATCTCTGCAGGGGTTCTGGGTTATTTCTATGAATAGTCCTTGGTTGGAGTATGAGTCTCTGCGTAGTTCCCTGTGTTCAAATTTTCTTGTTCTGTTGCTCTCCTTGTGGAGACCCTGTCCTCTCCAGCTCTTACTATTTCCCAGTTCTTACCTAAAATTCCATTCACTCTGCCCAACAGTTGCCCATCAGGGTCAGCATCTGCTTTGATAGTCTTAAGGGCAGAGGATTTCAGAGGCCCTCTGTGGTAGGTTCCTAGGTTGTTTCCTGTTTTCTTCTTCTTCTGATGTCCATCCTCTTTGCCTTTCCAGATGGGGATTGGACATTTTAGTCAGGGTCTTCTCTCTTGCTTAGTTTCTTTAGATGCACAGGTTTTAGTGGGTTTGTCCTATGTTGTATGTCTATATGAGTGAGTATATACCATGTGTGTCTTTTTGCTTCTGGGACAACTCACTCAGGATGATCCTTTCCAGATCCCACCATTTACCTGCAAATTTCATGATTTCCTTATTTATCAAGGCTGAATAATATTCCATTTTGTAGATGTACCACAATTTCTGCATCCATTCTTCAGTTGAGGGGCATCTGGGTTGTTTCCAGCTTCTGGCTATTACACATAAAGCTGCTACAAACATGGTTGAGCAAATGTCCTTTTTGTGTACTTGAGCCTCTTTTGGATATATGCCCAGTAGTGGTATGGCTGGATCTTGAGGAAGCGCTATTCCTAGTTGTCTGAGAAAGCGCCAGATTAATTTCCAGAGTGGTTGTACAAATTTACATTCCCACCAGCAGTGGAGAAGGGTTCCCCTTTCTCCACAACCTCTCCAGCATGTGTTGTCACTTGAGCTTTTGATCTTGGCCGTTCTCATGGGTGTAAGGTGAAATCTCAGGGTTGTTTTGATTTGCATTTCCCTAATGGCTAGTGAGGTTGAGCATTTCTTTAAGTGCTTCTATGCCATTTGGTATTCCTCTACAGAGAATTATCTGATTAGCTCTGTTCCCTATTTTTTTAAGTGGATTACTTGGATTGCTGCTTTTCAGTTTCTTTAGTTCTTTATATATACGGGATATGAGTCCTCTGTCAGATAAAGGGTTGGTGAAGATTCTTTCCCAATCTGTAGGTGGTCGCTTTGTTTTGATGATGGTGTCTTTTGCTTTAGAGAAGCTTTTCAGTTTCATGAGGTCCCATTTATTGGTTGTTGCTCTTAGAGCCTGTGCTGTTGGTGTTCTCTTCAGGAAGTTTTCCCCTGTACCAATGAGTTCTAGGGTATTTCCCACTTTTTTTTCAAGCCGATTTAATGTGTCTGGTTTTATGTTGAGGTCTTTGATCCACTTGGACTTCAGTTTTGTGCAGGGTGACAAATATGGATCTATTTTCATTTTTCTACATGTAGACATCCAGTTAGACCATCACCATTTGTTGTAGATGCTATCTTTTTTCCATTGTATGGTTTTGGAGTCTTTGTCAAAGATAAGGTGTCCATAAGTGTGTGGGTTTATTTCTGGGTCCTCTGTTCGGTTCCATTGATCCAACATTCTGTCTATGCCAGTACCATGCTGTTTTTAAAACTGTTGCTCTATAGTACAACTTAAGATCAGGGATGGAGATACCTCTGGAAGATCTTTTATTGTAGAGGATTGTTTCAGCAATTCTGGGTTTCTTGTTATTCCAGATGAAGTTGTGAATTTTTCATTCCAGGTCTGTGTTGGTAATTTGATGGGCATTGCATTGAATCTGTAGATTGCTTTTGGTAAGATGGCCATTTTTACTATTTTAATCTTGACAAGCCATGAGCATGGGAGATCTTTCCATCTTCTCATATCTTCTTATTCTTTCTTCAGAGATTTGAAATTTTTTTCATACAAGTCTTTGACTTCCTCGGTTAGGGATACTCTGAGGTACATTATGTCATTTGTGGCTATTGTGAAGGGTGTTGTTTCCTTAATTTCTTTCTCAGCCCTTTTGTCATTTGTATACAGGAGGGTTACTGATTTTTTTGAGTTAATTTTGTATCCGGCCACTTTGCTGAAGGTGTTTATCAGCTGTAGGAGTTCCCTGGTAGAGTTTTTGGGGTCACTCACTTATACTATCATATCATCTGCAAATAGTGGTAATTTGACTTCTTCCTTTCCAATTTGTATCCTCTTGATCTCCTTCAACTGTCTTATTGCTCTAGCAAGGACTTCCAGCACTATGTTGAAGAGATATGAATAGAGTGGGCAGCCTTGTCTTGTCCCTGATTTCAGTGGGATTGCTTTAAGTTTCTCTCAGTTCAGTTTGATGTTGGCTATAGGCTTGCTGTATATTGCCTTTACTATGTTTAGATATGTGCCTTGTATCCCTGATCTCTCTAATACTTTGAACATGAATGGATGTTGGATTTTGTCAAAGGCTTTTTCAGCATCTAGGGAGATTATCATGTGGTTTTTTTCTTTCAGTTTGTTAATATGGTGGATCACATTGATGGATTTCCGTATATTGAACCACCCCTGCATACCTGGGATGAAGCCTACTTGGTCATAGTGGATAATATCTTTGATGTGTTCTTGGATTCAGTTTGCAAGTATTTTATTAAGTATTTTTGCATCAAGGTTCATAAGGGAGATTGGCCAGAAATTCTCTTTCTTTGCTGAGTCTTTGTGAGGGTTAGGTACCAAGGTGACTGTGGCTTCATAGAATGAATTTGGTAATATTCCTTCTGTTTCTATTTTGTGGAATAGTTTGAAGAGAATTGGTGTTAGCTCTTCTTTGAAGGTCTGGTAGAATTCTGCGCTGAAGCCATCTGGTCCTGGGCTTTTTTTGGATGAAAGACTTTTGATGACCGCTTCTATTTTTCGGGGGGATATAGGACTATTTAGTTGATTTACCTGGTCCTGATTCAGCTTTGGTAAGTCAAATCGATCATGAAAATTGTCCATTTCATTTAAATTTTCAAATTTTGTGGCATATAGACTTTTGAAGTAAGTCCTAATGATTGTTTGGATTTCCTCAGTGTCTGTAGTCATATCCCCCTTTTCATTTCTGATTATGTTGATTTGGGTGGTGTCTCTCTGCCTTTTAGTTAGCCTGGCTAAGGGTTTGTCAATTTTGTTGATTTTCTCAAAGAACCAGCTCTTGGTTTCATTGATTCTTTGAATTGTTTTATTTGTTTCCAATTGATTGATTTCAGCCCTGAGTTTGATTATTTCCAGCCGTCTACTCCTTCTTGGTGTGTCTGTTTCTTCTTTTTCTATGGTTTTTAAGTGAGCCTTTAGGGTGCTTGAATGAGCTTTCTCGGATTTCTTCTTGAAGACACTTAGTGCTATCAACTTTCCTCTTAGCACTGCTTTCCTTGTGTCCCACAAGTTCGGGTATGTTGTGTCTTCATTTTCATTGATTTCTAGAAAGACTTTAATTTCTTTCTTTATTTCTTCCCTGACCCAGCTGTCATTTAGTAACAAGTTGTTCAGTTTCCATGTGTGTGTAGGCTTTTTGTTATTTCTGTTATTGTTGAGGTCCAGCTTTATTCCATGGTGATCAGACAAGATACATGGGATTATTTCAATATTCTTGTATCTGTTGAGGCTTGCTTTGTGACCCACTATATGGTCTATTTTGGAGAAGGTTCCATGAGGTGCTGAGAAGAAGGCAAATTCTTTTGTGTTTGGGTGTAAAGTTCCGTAAATGTCTGTTAGGTCCATTTGATTCATGACCTCTGTCAGAGACATTGTTTCTTTGGTTAATTTCTGTTTTATTGACCTGTCCTTTGTTGAGAGTGGGGTGTTGATGTCTCCCACTATTAATGTGTGGAGATCTATATGTGCTTTAAATTTTAGCAATGTTTCTTTAACAAATGTGGGTGCCCTTGTATTTGGGGCATAGATGTTCAGGATTGTGATGTCTTCCTGGTGGAATTTTCCCTTGATGAGTATGAAGTATCTTTCCCATCTCTTTTGATTAATTTTGGTTGAAAGTCTATTTTATCAGATATTAGAATGGCTACTCCTGCTTGCTTCTTGGGTCCGTTTGCTTGGAAAGTCGTCTTCCAACCCTTTACCCTCAGGTAATGTCTATCTTTGTGTCTTAGGTGTGTTTCTTGTATGCAACAGATTGCTGGGTTTTGTTTACGTGTCCATTCTGTTAATCTGTGTCTTTTTATTGGAGAGTTGAGTCCATTGATGTTGAGAGAGATTAATGACCAGTGGCTGTTAGATCTCTTGATTTTGATGTTGGCTGTGGTCATACGGTTGTGTGCTTGGTTGCTTTTTGTTTTACTGAAGTGAGGTTATTTATTTCCTGTGTATTCTTGTATGTAGGTAGCTTTCTTGGGTTGTATTTTCCCTTCCAGTGTCTTCTGTAATGCTGGATTTGTTTGTAGGTATTGTTGAAATTTGTTTTTGTCATTGAATATCTTGTTTTCTCCATCTATGAGGACTGAGAGTTTTTCAGGGTATAGTAGCCTTGGCTGACATCTGTGTTCTCTTAGGGTCTGCATGATATCCGTCCAGGCCCTTCTGGCTTTCATAGTCTCTGTTGAAAAGTCAGGTGTGATTCTAATGGGTTTGCCATTATATGTTACTTGGCTTTTTTCCCTTGCAGCTTTTAGTATTTTTTCTTTGTTCTGTATACTTACTGTTTTGATTATTATGTGGCGGGAGGATTTTCTTTTCTGGTCAAATTTGTTGGGTGTTCTGTAGGCCTCATGTATTCTAATTGGCCTCTCCTTTAGCTTGGGGAAATTTTCTTCAATGATTTTGTTGAAAATATTTTCTGGGCCTTGGAGAAGGGAGTCTTCTTTTTCCTCCATACCTATTATTCTTAGGTTTTGTCTTTTCATATTGTCTTGCATTTCTTGGATGGTCTGTGTCAGGAATTTTTCAGATTTAACATTTTCTTTGACAGATACATTGATTTCTTCCATTGTATCTTCTACACCTGAGATTCTTTCTCCCATCTCTTGTAGTCTGTTGGTTATGCTTACCTCTGTAGTTCCTGTTTTCTTCCCTAGATTCTTCCTTTCCATTATTTCTTCCATTTGTGTTTTCTTTAAGTTTTCCAATTCTATCTTCAGGTCTTGAGTTGTTTTGTTTACTTCCTTCACCTGTCTGATTGTACTTTCCTGTTTTTCTTTTAGTTCCTTCAACTCTGTTTCTATCATTTCATTCAGTGTTTTAAGCATTTCCTTTCTAAAGGCCATAAACTGTTTGGCTGCAGCTTCCTCTATTTCTTTACAGATGGCAATATTCTGTTTGAGTTTATCTTCCTCTATGTCTTTACGAATCTTATTTGTTTCCTCTGTTATCATCTTCATGAGCATACTTGTTAGGTCATCTTCTTGGATTTCAGTTATGGTGGGGTGTCCAGGGCTACTTGCCCCTGGGTAACTGGGTTCTGGAAATGCCATATTGCTCTGTCTTTTGTTGCTTGAGCTTTTACGCTGGCCTCTACCCATTGTGTTATCTTAAGTGTTTGGGGTGATTTTCTGGTGGTTCCTGGGGATCCTGTGGTGGAGAGAATCCCCTTTGCAGAAAGCTGATTTTTCCTGAAGGATGTCTTCTCAGCTTTTTGGGTATAGTCCCTGGATGGCTGGTGTTTTTTCAGGAGTTGCTCTCCTCAGGGATATAGATCTGAGTGGTAACTGTGGTCTTTGTTAGTCGAGAGGGTTTTCCTCTCACCCAGGGAAGTCCTGAGGGCAGCTGCCCTGTTTCTGGGTTTCTTGTTGCAAATTTAATGATCAGCTGCTGTGACCCAGTTGGACATCAGGCGCGCCTCAACTTTTTGTTCCTGTGTCTGGAGCACAGCTGAGTGCTGGCGCCTCGGCCCCACTAGACTGCTAGACCTTTTCTCGAGAAGGATTGGGTGATTTAGGTCAGTACAGTTTCCTTCCTTCCCCATGGATTCTCTGGAGACTCCCAGTGTCTTTTTTTGCCCTGGTGCACACTGCTCAGTGTCCGCCAGCTGGATGGCTGCAGAAACTGCCTGCGCCTGGAGCACAGCTGTGTGATGACGGCTCAGTCTCTGCCAGCTGACTGGTGTGCAGAAACTGCCTTTGTCTGCCTTTGCGGCTTTTGGGAGCCTGAGTGCCTCCCTAAGCTGGGTAATTTTCCAGGGACCTTTTCAGGTTGGGGGTGAGCTGAGTGCTCTGAGATCAGTACCGCTGTTTCTATCTCTGGCGGCGAATCAGGCGTGCAGGCAGGCAGGGCTCTGTGCCGGAACCTGGGTCCCCGGCTCTGGCTCCGGGCTGGCTCCTGGGGTGCCCGTGGAACCCGCCCGAGTCTTTTTCAGGGGATGTCTGGGTGACCTAAGGCAGGTCCCAATCATTTCCTGTACCTTGGGGTTATCTCTCGACTGAAAATTCCAGTCTCTGATAGTGTGGTGCACATGGTTCAGTCTAGGACTGTGACCAGAGACACTGGCTTGTGGCTCTGGGCTGGGGCTGGGGCTGGCAGCCAGCAGCCAAGCATCTGGCGGAACTGGGATCTCTTCCATGGTTTAGCCGGGTGAGTTAAAAGCTGATTGAATCCCCCACCGTGGGGTATCCTCTCACCTGGGAAACACAATGACTGTGTTTTATGGCCGAGAGTTCTGATTGCTGGTCACTGTGCTGATCCTGCTGTGCTGCTGCTCAGAATGAGAGTCCTCCCGGCGCCGCCATCTTCCCCCTTGTCCTCAACTTAGGGTTTTATTTGTTATTCCCAAATAAGGTTAATTTTAACTCTGGTATAGGAATTTGCATATTGATATAAAAATAAGTATTTTTGACACATTGGTATAAGCTTTAGCATATTGATAGAAAGTCAAGGTTACTTCCAATACTTTTAAATTACTAAAAGTGGTTAGGATATTATATATTCAAGTTAATTGCTAATTATTCAACTCATAGTCATGTCAGACACTAGTCTACTTTATCACATGAGTATACATCCTAGGTTTAACAGATATGATTTTGTATACAGATTGATTACATAAATATAGGTAGTCTTAAAAAACTTCAGAAACCTACAGAATATGGCCTTCAAAAATGTCTTTATTATTTTAAAGATTCTTTGATGATGAGACAAGTCATTTCCTGGCAGCACCCAACCTACCTGAAAGAAGATAATGAGTGAAGAAGAACCACCATATGGAGATGGCTTCAAATGTGGTAAACAAGCCATTCAGGTAAAGAATATACCCTCTCTTCATGACAGAAAAATTCTGCCTAACATGGGCAAGCTTAAGTGCAGGACAATTTGACTGCCTAACTCTGCCAAGACAAGGTAAGCAAGTCCTAAATTGTTCCTGTATCACATATATGTCTCTCAAATATTCTGAGACAGAAGGCTGAAGATGATGCTTCATTGTTATAAAGAGTTATGGGTGACTGTCCAGACAGCAAACACTGATTGTCAATTTTTATTTTTTGGAAGCTGCTAACATGCACTTCCTTTTTACTCAAGTAAATAATTTTATTCCTTCTCAAGTCTCTGATGGGGTTGAAGACCAAGTAGTCATAGTACCACAAATTAAGCTTGAGTTGTTTAGAAGTTAAGAAATCCTTTCACATAGGTAGTACAAATAAGGATAAAAGTTAATTTAGGTATAGAATTTTTAACTTGTCAAGGTAGATAGGATAATAAGATACTTTCACCTAAGTTGCTAAATACACATGGACTGGACCCAACAGTATTCATAATTTCATTTTTTTTTTGTATTGAAAGCAAAGGAACCTTTTATTGGACTTAAGGGGGAAATGTTGGTATAATGTTCTTTTAAAACGTGTACACCTTACCCTTGTTCATTCAAATGCTGATTCCCCCCACACACACTCTCTGGCTTCAATCCTAAGCATCTTGTCTCAATTTGTTGCAAACTTCCAAATAAAGCAACTAGCTACAATGTTGAGCTTGGAGGAGCCAGAGGATAGGAAATGAGTGGGAGGAGCTAGAGGACAGGACATGAGTGGAATAAGAAAGGGCAGGAGGAGAGCTTGGAGAGAGCTGGAGGAGGGATCTTGGAACTACATGGAGAGATGGATTGGACCTAAGATATTACAAAAAGCAAGTATAATGTGGGAAATCTAAATGTTAGCAAACTATGAGCTCTTGGAGGTTTAGGATGGAGTAGCTATTGCCCAGCATTGTGTTCTAGGTTAACTAAATAAACCAGGTCTATATGTGGTGATTTGGGTATATAGCTGTTTAGGAATAACTGCAGCATTACTAAAATATAATTAATAGCAAATATTAATCACCAACTACAACACACAAGTGATTGTGTTTCCCAATGAGAGGATACCCCATGTTGGGGGATGCAATCAACTTCAACTCACCCAGCTAAACCATGGAATAGATCCAGGTTCCACCAGGCACTTGGTTGCCAGCCGAGAGCCACAAGCTGGCATGTTCTGATCACTGTCCCAGACTGAACTGTGGGCACCACAACATCAGAAACTGAGATTTCCATGAGATTCCATGTGAGAGATAACCACACGATTCAGGAAATGATTGGGAAGGACCTTAGGTCACCCAGACATTCCCTGGAAAAGCCCCAGGGTTCTTTGGATGACCAGGAACCAGCCCAAGGCCAGCGCTGGGGACCCAAGTGCCAGCACAAAGTTCTACCTGTGGGCCTGACTTGCTACCCCATATAGAACTATGGTACCAGGGCACCAGAGACTGAGTTTCTCTGTCAGGTGCAAACCCATAGGGAAAGGGAATGGCTGGTCTGATCTCAGAGCACTCAGCCACCCCGAAAAAGGTCTCTGGAAAAATTACCTAGTTTTGGCAGATGCTCAGGCACTCAATCTCCAGAAGGGTGGAGCCATGCCAATTTGTGCCTGTGGGTTCTACTTGCCATCCCACACAGAAGGCTGTCCCCAAAGCAAAGACTAATTGTCCCTGTCAGGAGGAAACCCCAGAGCAAGGTGGATCATCAAGTCCAAGACTCAGAACACCCAGCGCCAGAAGACTTTCTGGATACACACAGACTCTAGGATCTACCCTTCTACTGCAGGCATGAGAGCCTTCTGCACCTGCCATTTTTGAGAAACACTAGGGCACTGGGGCACACATCTGCATCCTCAGACCTACAAAAACCAGAGCGCCATTACAGCAGCCCTCAGATACTGCTCCAAGGTTCAACCAGTTATCCCTACCTAAACTGAGAAAACTGTGGGATTCTCTGGTTCTTCAAGGGGACTGCATGCAACAACTACACCTTAAGAGCAACAGCTGCTGCTCAATAAATTCAGAGCAAGAAACCCAGAAGCAGGACAGCCATCACCAGGATCTCTCCTGATGAAAGGAGAGTCTTCCTAAACACCACAGTTACCACACAATTCTATATACCAGAAATGAACTGTGAAAATTCCTGAGAAGCACCACCATTCAGTTGACCATACCCAAAAAGCAAAGGAAATTTTCAGAACACCACCAAGTGGATACTTCCCACCCCAAGACCCAACAGTCACCAGAAATTAAGTGAAAATTCCTGAGACAGAGAGATGGGTGGAGGCCAGTGAAAAAGCACTAAGGTCAAAATACAAAGCAATATGGCATCCCCAGAACCCAGTTATCTGGGGGCCAGTAGTTCTGGACACCCTAAAATAAGGGAAATTCATGGAGATGACCTTACATCTATGCTTATGAAGAGGTTAATGGAGGAAACAAATAAAATTCATAAGAATTAGGGGAAGATTTAAAAAAACAGAAAAACAGATTATGGCCATCCATAAAGAAATCCAGGAAGATGCACACAAACAGTTTGAGGCTTTCAGAGAGGAAATGATTAAATCACTGTAAGAAATAAAAGAAACAGAGGAATGTTCAAAGAAACAAGTGAAGGAATTGAAGGAAAAACAGGGAAATACAGTCAGGCAGGTCAAGGAAATCAACAAAACAGTTCAAGATCTGAAGATAGAATTGGCAAAATTAAAGAAAATACAAATGGAGGAAATCATGAAGAGAGAGAACCTAGGAAAGAAAACAGGAACTACAGAGGTAAACATAACCAACAGACTAATCTTCAGGTGTGGAATATTCAATGGAAGAAATCAATATATCTGTCAAAATGTTAAATCTAAAAAATTCTTGACACAAACCATCCAATAAATCCAAGACAACATAAAAAGACAAAACCTAAGAATAATAGGAATAGAGGAAAAAGAAGATTCTCTCCTCCAAGGCCCAGCAAATATTTTCAATAAAATCATTGAAGAAAATTTCCCCAACTTTAAGAGGAGGCCTATAAGAATACAAGAGGCCTACAAAACACCCAATTAAAAACAAACAAACAAACTAACTAACTAAAACTAAAAGCTGCAAGGAAAAAACGCCAAGTAACATACAACAGCAAACCCATAAGAAACACACCTGACTTCTCAAAAGAAACTATGAAAGCCAGAAGAGCCTAGACAGATATCATGCAGACCCTAAGAGAACATAGATGTCAGTGTAGGCTACTGTACCCAGCAAAACTCTCAGTCCTCATAGACAGAGAAAACCAAATATTCAATGACAAAATAAATTTCAATAATACCTAAACACAAATCCAGCATTATAGAAGATGCTAGAAGGAAAAATACAACCCTAAAAGAAAACTAACTACTTTCAAGATAACACAGGAAAAATATAACCTCACTACAGTAAAACAAAAAGTAGCCAAACACACAAACACATTACCATAGCCAACATCAATATCAAAGGATCTAACAGCCACTTGTCATTAATCTTTCTCAACATCAATGGACTCATTTCTCCAATAAAAAGACACAGACTAACAGAATGGATGCGTAAACAACTCCTAACAATCTGTGCATTCAAGAAACACACCTAAATCACAAAGATAGACATTACCGGAGATTGAAAGTCTGGAAGAATGCTTTCCAAGCAAATGGACCCAAGAAGCAAGGAGGAGTAGCCATTACAATATGTAATAAAATAGTTTTTCAAGCAAAATTAATCAAAAGAGATAGAAAAGGACACTTCATAGTCATCAAGTGAAAAAATCCACCACAAAGATATCACAATCCTGAACATCTATGCCCCAAATACAAAGGCACCCACATTTGTTAAAGAAACTTAAATAAAAATTAAACCCCATACAGACCCCAAACATTAATAGTGGGAGACTTTAACACCCCACTCTTATCCAAGGACTGGTCCACAAAACAGAAATTAAACAAAGAAACTATAACTCTGAAAAAGATGACAAATCAGATGGAACTCATGGACATCTACAGAACTTTTCATCCAAACACAAAAGAATTTACATTTTCTCAGCATCTCATGGAACCATCTCCAAAATAGACCTTCTACTTGGTCACAAAACAAGACTCAACACAAACATGAAGATTGAAATAATCCCTTGTATCCTGCCTAATCACCTTGTTTTAAAGCTGGAACTCAATGACAATAATAGCAAAAGGCCTACACACACATGGAAACTGAACAACTTGCTACTAAATGACAGCTGAGACAGAGAAGGAATGAAGAAAGAAATTAAAGACTTCCTAGAATTCATTGAAAATGAAGGCACAACATACTCAAACTTCCGGGACACAGTGAAAGCAGTGCTAAGAGGAAAGTTCATAGCACTAAGTGCCTTCAAGAAGAAATTCAAACATCTCATGCAAGCAATTTAATGGCTCACTTAAAAGCCCTGGGGGGGGGGAATGCAGACACACCAAAGAGAAGTACATGGCTGGAAATAATCAAACTCAGGCTTAAATCAATCAATCAAAAAATAAAATAAAATAAAACAATTCAAAGAATCAATGAAACCAAGAGCTGATTCTTTGAGAAAATCAACATGATTAACAAACCTTTACCCAAGCTAACTAAAAGGCAGAGAGAGACTATCAAAATCAACAAAATCAGAAATTAAAAGAGAGATATAAACACAGACACTGAAGAAATCCAAACCATAATTAGGTCTTACTTTAAAAGCCTATATGCCACAGAATTTGAAAATCTAAATGAAATGGACAATTTTCTTGACTGATTCCACATGCCAAAGCTGCATCAAGACCAGGCAAATCAATTAAATAGTCCTATATACCCTAAGAAAATAGAAGCAGTCATCAAAACTCTACCATGAAAAAAAGCCCAGGACCAGATGGTTTCAGCACAGAAATCTACCAAAACTTCAAAGAGCTAACACCAATACTCTTCAAACTATTCCACAAAATAGAAACGGAAGGAACACTACCAAAATCATTCTGTGAAGCCACAGTCACCTTGGTACCTAAACCTGACAAAAAACCAACAAAGGAAGAGAATTTCAGGTGAATCTCCCTTATGGACATCCATGCAAAAATAATCAACATAATACTTGCAAACTGAATTCAAGAACACATCAAAGATATCATCCACTACGACCAAGTAGGCTTCATTCCAGGCATGCAGGGTTATTTCAATATACAGAAATTCATCAATGTGATCCACAACATTAACAAACTAAAGGAGAAAAACCACATGATCATCTCCTTAGATGCTGAAAAGGCATATGACAAAACCCAACATCCATTCAAGTTTAAAATATTGAATAGATCAGGGATACAAGGCACATATCTAACATAGTAAAGGCAAAACACAACAAGCCTATAGCCAATATCAAACTCCTTGGAGAAAAATTTAATTCAATACCACTGAAATCAGTGACAAGGCAAGGCTGGCACTCCCTCCATATCTCTTCAACATTGTTCTTGAAGTCCTGTCAAGAGCACTAAGACAATTGAAGGAGATCAAGTGATACAAATTTAGAAAGGAACAAGTCAGAGTATCACTATTCACAGGTGATATGATAGTATACCAGAGTGACCCCAAAAATTCTTCCAGGGAACTCCTACATCTGATAAACACCTTCAGCAATGTGGTTGGATGCAAAAGTAACTAAAAAAATCATAGCCCTAGTGTATACAAAAGAAAAAAAGGGCTGAAAAAGAAATTAGGGAAACAACACTCTTCACAATAGCCATAAAGGAGAAAGTACCTTGGCATGAACCTAACCAAGCAAGTCAAAGACTTTTATGGAAAAAAAATTCCAGTCTATGTAGAAATAATTAGAAGAAGAGATCAGAAAATGGAAAGATATCCCATGCTCATGGCTTGGCAGGAGTTATATAGTAAAAATGGACATCTTACTAAATGCAATCAACAGATTCAATGCAATTACCATCAAATTATCAACACAATTCTTTACATACCTTGAAAGAAAAATTGTAACCTTCATATGGAACAACAAGAAATCCAGAATTGCTAAAACAATTCTCTACAGTAAAAGATCTTCAGGAGGTATCTCCATCCTTAATTTCAAGTTGTATTATAGAGCAACAATACTACAAACTGTATGGTATTGGCATAGAAACAGATACCTGGATCAATGGAATCAAGTAGAAGACTCTCACATAAATCCACACACTTATGGACACCTGATTTTTGACAAAGATGCCATAAACATTCAATGGAAAAAATACAGCATGTTCAACAAAAGGTGCTCGTAAAACTGGATGTCTACATGTAGAAAAATGCATATAGATCCATACTGATCATCTTGCACAAAACAAAAGTTCAAGTGGATCAAAAACTTTAATATAATAGCAGACACACTAAATCGCTTAGAAGAAAAAGTGGGGAAGAGCCTTGAACTCATTGGCACATGACAACTTCCTGAAGAGAACACCAACAGCACAGGTTCTTAGAGCAACAATCAATAAATGGGAACTCATGAAATTGAAAAGCTTCTGTAAAGGAAAGGACACTGTTGTCGAAAGAAAACGACTGCCTATGGATTGGGAAAGGATCTTCATCAACCCTATATCAGACAAAGGACTAATATACAGTATATATAAAGAAAACAAGAAGTTAAACAGCAACAAATCAAGTAATCCAATTAAAAAACAAGTACAGAGCTAAACATTTTTTTTCTTTTTTGTAATTCATTTTTCTTTTTTTATTATTAGTTACATTTTAATAACTCTGTATCCCAGCTGTATCCTACTCACCTATTCACCGAGCTGTATCCTACTCACCAAGCAGAGGTTCTAGGTTATATCCATACATGGTCCTTTGTGGAGTGTCAGTCTCAGAAAAGATCCCTGTGCCCAGATATATTAGGTCCTGGTGGAGCTCCTATCCTTTCCAGGTCATACTAACTCCCCTTCTTTCATATAAGAATTTTCAATAAAGGAATACAAATGGCAGAGAAATGCTTAAAGAAATGTACATCATCCTTAGTCATAAGGGAAATGCAAATCAAATTGACCCTGAGATTTCACCTTACAACCATCAGAATGGCTAAGATCAAAAACTCAAGTGACAACATATGCTGGAAATGTTGTGGAGAAAGAACCCTCCTCCATTGCTGATGGGAATGTAAACTTGTACAACCCCTCTGGAATGCAATCTGGTACTTCCTCAGACTAGTAGGAATAGCGCATCTTCAAGATCCAGCTATATCACTCCTAAACATTGTGGCTCAAGTATACAACAAGGACATTTGCTCAACCATGTTGTAGCAGCTTTATTTGTAATAGCCAAAAGTTGGAAACAGCCCAGATGGCTGTCAGTAGTGGAATGCATACAGAAATTGTGGTACATTTCCAAAATGGAATATAACTCAGCAATAAAAAACAAAGATATCATGACATTGCAGGTAAATGGTGGGATCTGGAAAAGATCCTGAGTGAGCTATTCCAGAAGCAGAAAGACACACACGGTATATACTCATTCATATAGTCATATAATATAGGATAAACCTACTAAATTTTATACACCTAAAGAAACTAATCAAGATAGAGGACTCTGGCTAAAATGTTAAAACCCTATCCAAAAAGGAAAAAAAGATGGACATCAAAAGAAGGAGAAAAGAGGGAACAAGTCAGGAGCCTGCCACAGAGGGCCCCTGAAAGGCTCTGTTCTGCAGACTATCAACTCAGATGCTGAGACTTAGGGGAAACCTTTGACAGAGTGCAGGGAATCTTAGGCAAGAAGTGGGAAACTGTAAGACCTAGAGAAAACAGGAATTCCACAAGGAGAGCAACTGAACCAAAAAATCTGAGCACAGGGGTCTTTCCTGAGACTGATACTCCAACCATGGACCATGCATGGAGATAACCTAAGACCCCTGCACAGATGTAGCCCATGGCAGTTCAGTATCCAAGTGGCTTCCAGTGTAATAGGAACAGAGACTGTCTCTGATATGAACTGATTGGCCTGCTCTTTAATTACCTCCTCCTGAGGGAGAAGCAGCATAACCTGGCCAAAACGAAAATAAAGCATCCACTCCTGATGAGACCTAATTGACTAGGATCAGAAGGAGGAAAAGAAAACCTCCCCTATCAGTGGACTTTGGGAGGGGCATGCATGCAGAGGGTGGTTGAGGGGAGGGGTTAGGACCAGAGGAGGGAGGGAACCACAGGGAGGATACAAAGTGAATAAAGTTTAATTAATAAAGAATTTTTAAAAAGTTCCAAAAGGCCATCTATTGTGATCAAACCACCCTTGAACTAGAGTAATTGGGTGATAGTGAATTGAGTTGTTGGATCAGGGCATCCTATGGAAATTTTCAAACAACCCAGGCTATTGTTTTTAACATATGTTGCTCCTTGCCCTCAGAAATTAGATGAGTGCAATGTTCTTTTATCCACACAGATGCTTCCTCCTTTATCAAATGGGAATAAATAAAGAGACCCACAGTCTGATATTATGCAGAGAGAGACCTGAAAAAAAACACAGCACTGAATGGGATTTCCCTATGAAATTTTCCCTCCCCTCAGAGCTCTGGGAAGCCAGCAGAAAAGGAGGTGGGATGAGTGTCATAAGTAGAAGGAATTAAAAACATATGCAGAACAATTGCCTGAAAATTAGGGTGCAGAGGAAAATGATGCAGCCAGCCTTGCTGAGACCTGATAATCTAAGGTCAGATAGAACAGGAAGGAGGGCCTTCACATTAGGGAACTCCAGAGAGGTGTAGAGGTCAAAGAAGGATAATGGGTGGGACTGGAAGGAGAAGGGGAGTGGGCCACAGAGGTGATACAAAATGAACAAATCGTAGTAAATAAATATGGAAGAAAAAACTGTGATGGTGCTTAAGTATAGAGCTCTTCAGAACTGATGATTTCTTCTTGGGAGTGGTACCTGGGTAAAGAAAATATGATCTCAGTTTTCTTTAAGGGACATGGCACTGAGACTCTGATAATGTTCCAATGAGTAGATGAATAACACATACTTCTATTGATGTATTTTAAAATATATATATTAGTGTAACACATGGATATGAATTTGAACCTGAGAAAATGGAAAAGTAGTATAATATATATTATATGAAATTCAAACATAATCAAAAAACTATTATGTTAACAACTTTTACAATAACTTTTGACATGAGGAAATATTCCGATAATGATGGCAGAGTTTGACTTTGTAAGGCATACTTGTCAGGAACTCACTATGTAGCAGACAATGACACCATGAGCTCAGGTGGTACTTCTGAAAAAGAAGTTCTGAACAAGCACTAATACTACATTTAGAGGGTTTGTCTGGAGAACCACATCAAGAAAAACAAATGCTCTTGTGTTCTAGGTATATAACACAACCATTTCTCTGTCCTGAAGGACCAGTTTGAACTGTAAACCTGAAGGACTAGGATGGTTCCTCACTGACCACTAAGTAGGACACAACTGCTGTTGCAGCCAGGTCACACAAGGCAACCCTGCTCATAGTGGGTTGGCAAAAATAGTGTGGAACAGCACCAGCAGTCAAATTGTTTATTGTCCCTCAGTTCTCCTTTACACTCACCCAAACCAATCCCATTAATTGTCTGGTTTCCTACTGCTACTCTTAAAGACTCAATACAGCAGGGAACCCTAGGCCATGCCACTATATTATATCAGTAGGAATGTCAAGGTATATTTAGTGAGTACACCAGTAACTTCTAAGCTCTAAGTTACAACCTACAAAATTTTACACTCAAGACCGCAGTATGAAACCACAATGTCATTTGGTACATTCCCCTTAATCCCACATCGCTATGAAGCTTCTCTTAGGAAACTTTCCATTTAAATAAACATAAAAGTTTCATTTCCTACCTGACTTTGTCACAGAGGTAAACACGCGTAAAGGTGTGCACTCTGAATAAAGGGATGAGAGAAAGTATTGTTGAGTTACACAAGAAAAAGTCATGTATGCACAGATTCACAGATTCTGGACGTGATGAAATTTTCTTTACTCATTTTCATGGAAATATTAGCATTCTCTCAGATACTGATTGTCTGAGCAGGAGATTGATATCATGAAACAGGTGAAAACCAGCAAGAATTTCAAGAGACAGTTAATAAAAAGGCCAAGTGGACAGCTTGCTTGAAAGAAAGGCTGAGCTGCCTTACATGCCTCAATATGGGCAGCTGAAAGCACACACCCCAGAGATGAAAGTTTCTGTGTCCAAGACTTTTAGTTCAGAAAAAGTGTCACATATTTCTTTCAAGTGGTCATTAATAAAATCACATGTCATTGACATGTTACGTTCACATTATCACAAATCCCATTAATATTTCTTAAATACACAGATATGTCCTCTTTCGTGGAAATATTTACTGGGAAAATGTTTCCTGACAAAGGCCCCTCTTTAACAAAAGGGTTTAATTTGGACCTTTGTTTATATATTTACAAAAAAAAACCATCCAGGAGGTCAAGTAAGCAAACATCATCTTGTAGTTACTCAGCAAAACCGAGAGCTTTTCATACTGTACCACAAGTGGCAGGCAGAGAGAAGGAAACAGGGAGAGAAAATTTTAGAGAAACAGATTTAGAAATATTGAGACAGAGACCAACAGAAACAAAGATATAAAGTGACAGAGAGAGAGAGACAGAGACTACATTCTGTCTGGTCCCTTTCATTGGCATATCAACCTCGAAACACACCTTCCTATATTATCACTTCTAAAGGAATAATATTATCGAACAAGGCCATATCTCCAAACCCTTCCCAGACATTTCTTCACTGGAGACTAAACATGTAAATTGATGCGCTTCAAGGCTACATTGCAGTTCAAATCACAAAGAAGTAAAAGAAGATGAGGGAACTTCTAGACTAAAAGAACACAGTTATCCTTACATTTTTTTCTAAAGAACAGAACTGACAACATACTTTGGGGAAAATGTAGAATATTTCCTTAATGAAGTAGTATTCAGCAAAGAAAATGACATCATGATATTTTCAGGCAAATGGATGGAACCAGGAAAAATCATCCTGGGTGAAGTATCTAAAATGTAGAAAGACAAGTATGGTATGTATTCTTTTATCAGAAGGTCTCCTAGTGAAGGTAATGTTCCAATAGGCTATCTGTTGTGAGCAAACTTGTCTTCCACAGGTGCAATTGGGTGGCAATTAATTTTTGTTGGGCCACGGCTTCCTATGGAAATCATCAAGCAACCCAGGCTGTTGTTATTGAAATATGTTGCTATCTCTCTTCAAATGATAGACCAGTGTCATGTTCTTGCATCCAAAGTAATGTTTCCTTCTGCATTAAATGTTTTGCATACAGAGACCCACAGTCTGATATTATGCAGAGAGAGAACTTAAAACACCCAGCTCTAAATGGAATTCCCTATGAAATTCTACCTCCCCTCAGGAATCCTGCAGGAGAGGAAGCAGAAAGAGTGTCATAAGTAGAGAGAATTGAGGACACAAGGACAACAATGCCCTGAGAATCAGGCTGCAGAAGAAGATGATGCAGCCAGCCTTGTTGAGACCTAATAAACTAGGGTCAGATAGAACTTGGAGAAGGACCTTCCCTATTAGGGAATTAGAAAAAGGGCATATGGGTAGAAGAAGAAGGGTGGGTGGGACTGGAAGGAGACGAGGGAGCAGGTAGCAGGGGGGAAACAAATTGAATAGATCATAATAAGTAAATAAATAAGAAAAAATCTGATAAATATAATGAAGTATAAAGTTCTTCAGGACTGATGGCTTCTTCTAGGGGGTAGTGTCACGTTGTTGCAAGGATGATCTCAGTTTTCTTTAAAGGAGTTTGCACTGATATTCTGATCATGTTCCAATGATTATATGAAAAACATATACTAGAATTGATGTATTTTAAAGAAAAAAAAATGTGTGACACAAGTAGGAATTTGAACCTGGGAGCAATGGTAAAGGAATATAATGTATATTATAAGAAATATCCACAAATTAAAAAAAAATATGTTGACGACTTTACAATGACTTAACATGGAGAAAAGATTCTGCTAATGGAGGGT
This sequence comes from Meriones unguiculatus, assembly GCF_030254825.1. Taxonomy (NCBI): domain Eukaryota; kingdom Metazoa; phylum Chordata; class Mammalia; order Rodentia; family Muridae; genus Meriones; species Meriones unguiculatus. The sequence continues at coordinate 5,752,593 of NW_026843711.1, forward strand.
AGAGTTTGACTATATAAGGCATGCTTTCCAGGAACTCATTATGTAGCAGAGAATCCTATCCATGAACTAGTGGTTACCCAGCTACTTCAAACACCATATGCTCAGGTAGGACTTCTGAACAAGCAGTTCTGGCACTAACATTATGTTTAGGTAGTTTGACTGGAGGACAACATCAAGAAACAATTTTGCTTTTGTGTCCTAGGTCCATTTCTCTGTTCTAAATGACCAGATTTAATTGTAAACTCCAGGACCAGGAAGATTTCTCAATGACCACTGTGTAGGACACAGTTGCTGATCCAGCCATGTCAGACAAGGCAACCATGCTCATAGAGGGTTGGCAACACTAGTGTGGAACAGCAGCAGCTGTCTAAAAGTTTACTGCCCCTCACTTCTACTTTTACATACACAGAGCTTTCTCTGTTTCACACAAACCAATCCCAGGAATTGTCTGGTTTTATTTTCTTTTCCCTGCTTTAAAGACTCAATAGCCAAAGGAATCCTAGACCCTCCCAGCCTGTTATATTAAAAAGAATGTGAAGGTACATTTAGTCAGTATGCCAGGAACTAATCAGTTCAAAGTCATAATCTAGGAATTTACAGATCCAAGACCACAGTAGGAAACCACCTTTTCATTCAGTACATTCCCCTTAATCTCACATTACTTTGAAGCTTCCCTAATTAGTATGCTGTCCAAATAAATAAACATGAAAGTTTCCTTTCCTACTTGACATTGTCACAGAGGTAAAGAGGAATAAATGTGCGGATCTGGATAAAGGGATGAGATAAAGGCTTGTCGGTTTCACAAGAAAATGTCACATGTGCACAGGATCAGAGGTACTAGACACTGAGAAATGTTTATTTACTCATCTCCATAGAAACCTCAAGATTCTCTCAGGTGCTGATTGGCTGAGATGGAGGATGAGGTCATGAAACAGGTGGAAACCAGTAAGAGTTTCATGAGCCAGTTATTAAAGGGCTAAGTGAACAGACTGATTGAGAGAAAGGCTGAGCAGTCCTAAATGCCTCAAACTGTACAGCTGAAAGCACACAACCCGGAGATGCCTTGTGTCCAAGACTCTTAGTTTAGGAAAGATGTCACATATTTCTTTCAAGTAGTCCTTAGTAAAGTCACATGTCCTTGACATGTGAGTTTCTCATTATTACATATTTGATTATTATTTGTTAAATGAACACATAAGTCCTCAGTCAGTGAATAACTTAACGAGAAAATGCTCCCTGAGAAAGGCAAATCTTTTCACACAAAGTGTTTAATTGGAGCCTTGCTTATAATTTTATAGAAAATATCTAGGTACATGTCTGCAAGCAGTTATCTTGTTGTAGTTCTTCAGGAGAACTGAGAGCTTTTCATACTGTACTACAATTGTGCTGCAGGAAAAGAGAGGTAGTCAGGGAGAGAAAAGGAGAGATACAGAGAAAGAGTTAGATAGAAAGATTCAGATAGAGAAACACAGGTGACATAAACAAATACATAAAGTGACAGGGACTGAAAGACAGAGACTCCATTCTGTCTTGTCACTTTCATTGGAATATCAAACTCAGAGCACACCCTCATATATTATAACTCCAATAGGAATTATATTATCTATAAAGGTCATACCTCCAAACACTTCCCAGACATTTTCTCACTGGGGAATCCACATGTAAATAGATGAGCATCAAGGTGACATTGCCATTAAAATCACCAGGAATTGGAAGAAGATGGAGGGACTTCTAGGCTAAAAGAACATAGTTATACTGATTCTTTGTCATTCAATGTAATGATTAAAGTGCCAGCAACTTCCAAGGACTAACGAACAGGACCGAAAATCTCCTTTGGGGAAAATGTGGAATATTTCCATAATGGAGTATTATTCAGCTAAGAAAATGACCTCATGATATTTTCAGGCAAATGAATGAAAGCAGGAGAAATCATCATGGATGAAATAACTAAATTTCAGAAAGACAAATATGATATGTATTCACTTATCAGGAGGTCTCCTAATAGTGGGAGATAAAGATCCATTAAGCCATCTGTTATAACCAAACCAGTCTTAAACTAGAGCGACTGGGTGGCAGTTAATTGATGTGCTGGGCAAGGCCATCCTAAAGAAATTTTCAAGCAACCAAGGCTGTTGTTATTAAAATATGTTGACCTCTGCACTCAAATGATATATCAGTGTCATGTTCTTGAATCCAAAGAGATTCTTCCTTCTGCATCAACTGGGATTGCATACAGAGATGCACAGTGTGATATTATACAGAGAGAGACCTTTAAACACCCAGCTCTAAATGGGATTTCCATTTGAAATTCTCTCTCCCTTCAAAGCTCTGGGAAACCTGCAGGATAGGAGGCAGGAATTGTATCATAAGCAGAGGGAATTGAAGTCACAAGTAGAATAATGCCCTGAGAATCAAGCCATACAAGGAAGATGATGTAGCTAGGATTTTTATACCTAATAAACTAGCATCAGATTGAAGGTGGAGGATGACCTTCCCTCTCAGGAAACTAGAGAGAGGGCATAGAGGTAGAAGGAGAAGGCTGGGTGAGACTGAAAAATGGAGTGGATAGCAGACAGATTACAAAGTAAACAAATCTAAATAAATACATAAAAAATAACTGTGATCAAGGTGATGAAGTATAGAGCTCTTCCAGATTGATGGCTTCTTCTTGGTAGTTGTCCCAGGGTGCAGAAAGGATGATCTCATTTTTCTTTATGGGACTTTGCACTGAGACTCTGATCATGTTCCAATGAACATACGAATAACACATACTAAAACGGATGTATTTTAAAGAAAAAACATTTAGTGTGACACATGTGTAAGAATTTGAACCTGGGAGCAATGGAAAATGAGGGTAATGTATGTTTTATAGTATTTCCACATAACAAATTAAAATAATATGTTGACAACTTTTACAATGACTTATTTTTTTAATTTAATTTAATTTTATTAATGACACTTTATTCATTTTGTATCCCACCATAACCCCCTCCCAATACCCCTCCCTGTCCCACCCTCCTTTCTTTTTCTTCAAGCATGCCCTTCCCCAAGTCCACTGATAAGGGAGGACCTCCTCTCCTTCCTTCTGATCTTAGTCCATCAGATCACATCATGAGTAGCTGCATTGTCATTTTCTGTGGCCTGGCAAGGCTGCACTCCCCTCTGGGTGGGGGAGAGGTGATCAAATGCAGGCCAATTAGATTATGTCAGAGGCAGTCCCTCTTCCCATTACTATGTAACCCACTTGGACACTGAACTTCCATATGCTCCATCTGTGCAGGAGTTCTAGGTTATCTCCATGCATAGTGCTTGGTTGGAGTATGAGTCTCTGGGAAGACCTCTGTGTCCAAATTTTCTGGTTCTGTTGCTCTCCTTGTGGGGTTCCTGTCCTCTCTAGATCTTATTATTTCCCACTTTTAACTGAGATTCCATGAACTCTGCATAACAGTTGGCCATAATTCTCAATGTCTGCTTTGATAGTCTGCAGGGCAGAGCCTTTCATAGACGCTCTGTGGCAGGTTTCTAGGTTGTTTCCTCTTTTATTATTATTCTGATGTCCATCCTCTTTGCCTTTCATGATGAGGATTGAACATTTTAGTCAGGGTCCTCTCTCTTGATTCGTTTCTTTAGATGTACAGACTTAGTAGGTTTATTTTATGTTTTATGTCTATGTGATTGACTAGATACCATGTATGTCTTTCTATTCTGGGACATCTCTAGATGATCCTTTCCAGTTCCCACCATTTACATGCAAATTTCATGATTTCCTTATTTTTCATTGAAGACTAATACTCACATTGTGTAGATGTACATCAATTTCTGCATCCATTCTTCAGTTGAAGGGCATCTGGGTTGTATCCAGCTTCTGGCTATTACAAATAAACCTGCTACAAACATGGTTGAGTAAATGTCCTTTTTGTGTTCTTGAGCCTCTTTTGGATGTACGCCTAAGAGTGGTATAGTTGAATCTTGAGGAAATGCTATTCCTAGTTTTCTGAGTAAGCGCTAGATTGATATCCAGAGTGGTTGTACAAGTTTACATTCCCAACAGCAAGTGGAGGAGGTTTCCTCTTTGTCCACAACCTTTCCAGCTTGTGTTACTTCTTGAGATTTTGATCTTGGCTATGGTGATGTGTGTAAGGTGAAATCTCAGGGTCATTTTGATTTGCATTTCCCTGATGTGTAATGACATTGAGCATTTCGTTCAGTGTTTCTCTGCTATTCGATATTGCTGTATAGAGAATTTTCTGTTAATCTCTGTTCCACATTTTTTAGTTGCATTAATTGATTTGTTGCTTTTTAACTTATTTAATTTGTTGTATGTACTGAATATTAGCCCTCTGTTACATAGAGGGTTGGTGAAGATTGTGTCCCAATATGTTGGCATTTGTTTTGTTTCAATGACTGTGTTCTTTGCTTTCCAGAAGCTTTTCAGTTTCATGAGGTCCCATTTATTGAGTGTTGCTCTAGAGCCTGTGCTGTCAATGTTCTGTTCAGGAAGTTGACTCCTATGCCAATGAGTTCAAGGCTCTTCCCCACTTTTTCTTCTAACTGATTTATTTATTTTTTGTTGTTGTTGTTGAGGTCTTTCATCCACTTGGAATTTCATTTTCTGCAGGCTGCTAAGTACAGATCTGTTTGTATTCTTCTACATATAGACATTGAGTTAGACCAGCACCATTTGTTGAAGATGCTTCTTTTTTACATTGTTTGTTTTTTGGCATCTTTGTCAAAACTCAATTGTCTACAAATGTGTCGGTTGATTTCTGGGTCTACTATTCGGTTTCATTGATCCAGCATTCTGTTTCTATGAAAGTACCATGCAGTTTTTATTACTGTTGCTCTATAATACAGCTTGATATCAGGGATGGAGATAACTCCAGATGATAATTTATTGTGGAGGATTGCTTTAACAATTCTGGGTTTTTTGTTTTTCCATATGAATTTGAGAATTTTTCCTTCAATGTCTGTAGAGAATTGTGTTGCTAAATTGATTGGAATTTCATTGAATCTGTAGATTGCTTTTGGTAAGATGGACATTTTTTTCTATGTTAATCCTGACAAGCCATGAGCATGGGAGATGTTTCCATCTACTGATATTTCTTCCAATTCTTTCTTCAGTGACTTGAAAAAAAAAAAAAAAACTTTTTTTCATAGAAATCTTTGACTTGCTTGCGTAGGGTAGAACACATCAAAGATATCATCCATTTAGACCAAGTAAGCTTCATCCCAGGTATTCAGGGGTCAGGGGTGGTGCAATATATGGAAATATATCAATGTGATCCACCATTTTAACAAGCTGAAAAAAAAAACACAGGATAATCTCCTTAGATGCTGAAAAAGCATATCATAAAATCCAATATCCAGTCATGATTAAAGTGTTGGAGAGATCAGGGATATAGGCACATATATAAATATAGTAAAGGGCAGAGGAGGGGCAAGATGGCGGCGCCGGGAGGACTCTCATTCTGAGCAGCAGCACAGCAGGATCAGCACAGTGAACAGCAATCAGAACTCTTGGCCATAAAACACAGTCATTGTGTTTCCCAGGTGAGAGGATACCCCACGGTGGGGGATTCAATCAGCTTTTAACTCACCCGGCTAAACCGCGGAAGAGATCCCGGTTCCGCCAGACTGTTGGCAGCCGGCCACCAGCCCCAGCCCCAGCCCAGAGCCACAAGCCAGTGTCTCTGGTCACGGTCCCAGACTGAACCTTGGGCACCACACTATCAGAGACTGGAATTTTCAGTCGAGAGACAACCCCAGGGTACAGGAAACGATTGGGACCGGCCTTAGGTCACCCAGACATCCCCTGGAAAAGACTCGGGCGGGTTCCACGGGCACCCTAGGAGCCAGCCCGGAGCCAGAGCCAGGGACCCAGGTTCCAGCACAGAACCCTGCCTGCCTGCGCGCCTGATTCGCCGCCGGAGATAGAAACGGCGGGTCTGATCTCAGAGCACTCAGCTCACCCCCAACCTGAAAAGGTCCCCGGAAAATTACCCATCTGAGGGAAGCACTCAGGCCCCTAAAAGCCGCAAAGGCAGACACAGGCAGTTTCTGCGCACCAGACAGCTGGCAGAGACTGAGCCGCCATCCCTCAGCTGTGCTCCAGGCACAGGCAAATTTCTGTGGCCAGCCAGCTGGCGGACACTGAGCAGTGTGCACCAGGGCAAAAAAAAGACACTAGGAGTCCCTGTCTCCAGAGAATCCACAGGAAAGGAAGGAAACTGTACTGATCTAAATCCCCCAATCCTTCCCTAGAAAAAGTCTAGTAGTCTAGTTGGGCCGAGGCGCCAGCACTCAGCTGTGCTCCAGACACAAGCACAAACAGTTGAGGCGCGCCTGATGTCCAACTGGGTCACAGCAGCTGATCATTAAATTTGCAACAAGAAACCCAGAAACAGGGCAGCTGCCCTCAGGACTTCCCTGGGTGAGAGGAGAACCCTCTCGACTAACAAAGACCACAGTTACCACTCAGGTCTATATCCTTGAGGTGAGCAACTCCTGAAAAAACACCAGCCATCCAGGGAGTATACCCAAAAAGCTGAGAAGACATCCTTCAGGAAAATCCAGCAGCTTTCTGCAAAGGGGATTCTCTCCACCACAGGATCCCCAGGAACCACCAGAAAATAACCCCAAACTCCTAAGATAACACAATGGGTAGAGGCCAGCGTAAAAGCTCAAGCAACAAAAGACAGAGCAATATGGCATCTCCAGAACCCAGTTACCCAGGGGCAAGTAGCCCTGGACACCCCACCATAACTGAAATCCAAGAAGATGACCTAACAAGTATGCTCATGAAGATGATAACAGAGGAAACAAATAAGATTCGTAAAGACATAGAGGAAGATAAACTCAAACAGAATATTGCCATCTGTAAAGAAATAGAGGAAGCTGCAGCCAAACAGTTTATGGCCTTTAGAAAGGAAATGCTTAAAACACTGAATGAAATGAAAGAAACAGAGTTGAAGGAACTAAAAGAAAAACAGGAAAGTACAATCAGACAGGTGAAGGAAGTAAACAAAACAACTCAAGACCTGAAGATAGAATTGGAAAAATTAAAGAAAACACAAATGGAAGAAATAATGGAAAGGAAGAATCTAGGGAAGAAAACAGGAACTACAGAGGTAAGCATAACCAACAGACTACAAGAGATGGGAGAAAGAATCTCAGGTGTAGAAGATACAATGGAAGAAATCGATGTATCTGTCAAAGAAAATGTTAAATCTGAAAAATTCCTGACACAGACCGTCCAAGAAATGCAAGATAATATGAAAAGACAAAACCTAAGAATAATAGGTATAGAGGAAAAAGAAGACTCCCTTCTCCAAGGCCCAGAAAATATTTTCAACAAAATCATTGAAGAAAATTTCCCCAAGCTAAAGGAGAGGCCAATTAGAATACATGAGGCCTACAGAACACCCAGCAAATTTGACCAGAAAAGAAAATCCTCCCGCCACATAATAATCAAAACAGTAAGTATACAGAACAAAGAAAAAATACTAAAAGCTGCAAGGGAAAAAGGCCAAGTAACATATAATAGCAAACCCATTAGAATCACACCTGACTTTTCAACAGAGACTATGAAAGCCAGAAGGGCCTGGACGGATATCATGCAGACCCTAAGAGAACACAGATGTCATCCCAGGCTACTATACCCTGCAAAACTCTCAGTCCTCATAGATGGAGAAAACAAGATATTCAATGACAAAAACAAATTTCAACAATACCTGCAAACAAATCCAGCATTACAGAAGACACTGGAAGGGAAAATACAACCCAAGAAAGCTAGCTACATTCAAGAAAACACAGGAAATAAATAACCTCACTTCAGTAAAACAAAAAGCAACCAAGCACACAACCTGATGACCACAGCCAACATCAAAATCAAGAGATCTAACAGCCACTGGTCATTAATCTCTCTCAACATCAATGGACTCAACTCTCCAATAAAAAGACACAGATTAACAGAATGGATACATAAACAAAACCCAGCAATCTGTTGCATACAAGAAACACACCTAAGACACAAAGATAGACATTACCTGAGGGTAAAGGGTTGGAAGACAACTTTCCAAGCAAACGGACCCAAGAAGCAAGCAGGAGTAGCCATTCTAATATCTGATAAAATAAACTTTCAACCAAAATTAATCAAAAGAGATGGGGAAGGACACTTCATACTCATCAAGGGAAAATTCCACCAGGAAGACATCACAATCCTGAACATATATGCCCCAAATACAAGGGCACCCACATTTGTGAAAGATACATTGATAAAATTTAAAGCACATATAGATCCACACACATTAATATTGGGAGACTTCAACACCCCACTCTCAACAAAGGACAGGTCAACCAAACAGAAATTAAACAAAGAAACAATGTCTCTGACAGAGGTCATGAATCAAATGGACCTAACAGACATTTACAGAACTTTACACCCAAACACAAAAGAATTTACCTTCTTCTCAGCACCTCATGGAACCTTCTCCAAAATAGACCACATAGTGGGTCACAAAGCAAGCCTCAACAAATACAAGAAGATTGAAATAATCTCATGTGTCTTGTCTGATCACCATGGAATAAAGCTGGACCTCAACAATAACAGAAATAACAAAAAGCCTACACACACATGGAAACTGAACAACTTGTTACTAAATGACAGCTGGGTCAGGGAAGAAATAAAGAAAGAAATTAAAGTCTTTCTAGAAATCAATGAAAATGAAGACACAACATACCCGAACTTGTGGGACACAATGAAATCAGTGCTAAGAGGAAAGTTCATAGCACTAAGTGCCTTCAAGAAGAAATTCGAGACAGCTCATTCAAGCACCCTAATGGCTCACTTAAAAACCCTAGAAAAAGAAGAAGCAGACACACCAAGAAGGAGTAGACGGCTGGAAATAATCAAACTCAGGGCTGAAATCAATCAATTGGAAACAAATAAAACAATTCAAAGAATCAATGAAACCAAGAGCTGGTTCTTTGAGAAAATCAACAAGATCGACAAACCCTTAGCTAGGCTAACTAAAAGGCAGAGAGACACCACCCAAATCAACAAAATCAGAAATGAAAAGGGGGATATAACTACAGACACTGAGGAAATCCAAACAATCATTAGGACTTACTTCAAAAGTCTATATGCCACAAAATTTGAAAATCTAAATGAAATGGACAATTTTCTTGATCGATTTGACTTACCAAAGCTGAACCAGGACCAGGTAAATCAACTAAATAGACCTATATCCCCCAAAGAAATAGAAGCGGTCATCAAAAGTCTCCCATCCAAAAAAAGCCCAGGACCAGATGGCTTCAGCGCAGAATTCTACCAGACCTTCAAAGAAGAGCTAACACCAATTCTCTTCAAACTATTCCACAAAATAGAAACAGAAGGAATATTACCAAATTCATTCTATGAAGCCACAGTCACCTTGGTACCTAAACCTCACAAAGACTCAACAAAGAAAGAGAATTTCCGGCCAATCTCCCTTATGAACATTGATGCAAAAATACTTAATAAAATACTTGCAAACCGAATCCAAGAACACATCAAAGATATTATCCACTATGACCAAGTAGGCTTCATCCCAGGTATGCAGGGGTGGTTCAATATACGGAAATCCATCAATGTGATCCACCATATTAACAAACTGAAAGAAAAAAACCACATGATAATCTCCCTAGATGCTGAAAAAGCCTTTGACAAAATCCAACATCCATTCATGTTCAAAGTATTGGAGAGATCAGGGATACAAGGCACATATCTAAACATAGTAAAGGCGATATACAGCAAGCCTATAGCCAACATCAAACTGAACGGAGAGAAACTTAAACAATCCCACTGAAATCAGGGACAAGACAAGGCTGCCCACTCTCTCCATATCTCTTCAACATAGTGTTGGAAGTCCTTGCTAGAGCAATAAGACAGTTGAAGGAGATCAAGGGGATACAAATTGGAAAGGAAGAAGTCAAATTATCACTATTTGCAGATGATATGATAGTATACGTGAGTGACCCCAAAAACTCTACCAGGGAACTCCTACAGCTGATAAACACCTTCAGCAAAGTGGCAGGATACAAAATTAACTCAAAAAAATCAGTAGCCCTCCTGTATACAAAAGACAAAAGGGCTGAGAAAGAAATTAAGGAAACAACACCCTTCACAATAGCCACAAATGACATAAGGTACCTCGGAGTAACCCTAACCAAGGAAGTCAAAGACTTGTATGAAAAAAATTTCAAATCTCTGAAGAAAGAATTAGAAGAAGATATGAGAAGATGGAAAGATCTCCCATGCTCATGGCTTGGTAGGATTAACATAGTAAAAATGGCCATCTTACCAAAAGCAATCTACAGATTCAATGCAATGCCCATCAAATTACCAACACAATTCTTTACAGACCTGGAAAGGAAAATTCTCAACTTCATATGGAATAACAAGAAACCCAGAATTGCTAAAACAATCCTCTACAATAAAAGATCTTCTGGAGGTATCTCCATCCCTGAACTTAAGTTGTACTATAGAGCAACAGTTTTAAAAACTGCATGGTACTGGCATAGAAACAGAATGGTGGATCAATGGAACCGAACAGAGGACCCAGAAATAAATCCACACACGTATGGACACCTGATCTTTGACAAAGACGCCAAAACCATACAATGGAAAAAAGATAGCATCTTCAACAAATGGTGCTGGTCTAACTGGATGTCTACATGTAGAAAAATGAAAATAGATCCATACTTGTCACCCTGCACAAAACTGAAGTCCAAGTGGATCAAAGACCTCAACATAAAACCAGACACATTAAATCGACTTGAAAAAAAAGTGGGAAATATCCTAGAACTCATTGGTACAGGGGGAAACTTCCTGAACAGAACACCAACAGCACAGGCTCTAAGAACAACAACCAATAAATGGGACCTCATGAAACTGAAAAGCTTCTGTAAAGCAAAGGACACCGTCATCAAAACAAAGCGACCACCTACAGATTGGGAAAGAATCTTCACCAACCCTTTATCTGACAGAGGACTCATATCCAGTATATATAAAGAACTAAAGAAGCTGAAAAGCAGCAATCCAAGTAATCCACTTAAAAAATGGGGAACATAGCTAAACAGAGAATTCTCTGTAGAGGAATACCGAATGGCAGAGAAGCACTTAAAGAAATGCTCAACCTCATTAGCCATTAGGGAAATGCAAATCAAAACAACCCTGAGATTTCACCTTACACCCATGAGAATGGCCAAGATCAAAAACTCAAGTGACAACACATGCTGGAGAGGTTGTGGAGAAAGGGGAACCCTTCTCCACTGCTGGTGGGAATGTAAACTTGTACAACCACTCTGGAAATCAATCTGGCGCTTTCTCAGACAACTAGGAATAGTGCTTCCTCAAGATCCAGCCATACCACTACTGGGCATATATCCAAAAGAGGCTCAAGTACACAAAAAGGACATTTGCTCAACCATGTTTGTAGCAGCTTTATTTGTAATAGCCAGAAGCTGGAAACAACCCAGATGCCCCTCAACTGAAGAATGGATGCAGAAATTGTGGTACATCTACACAATGGAATATTACTCAGCAATGAAAAATAAGGAAATCATGAAATTTGTAGGTAAATGGTGGGATCTGGAAAGGATCATCCTGAGTGAGTTGTCTCAGAAGCAAAAAGACACACATGGTATATACTCACTCATATAGACATACAACATAGGACAAACCCACTAAGACCTGTGCATCTAAAGAAAGTAAGCAAGAGAGAGGACCCTAACTAAAACGTCCAATCCCCATCCAGAAAGGCAAAGAGGATGGACATCAGAAGAAAAAGAAAACAGGAAACAACCTAGGAACCTACCACAGAGGGCCTCTGAAAGCCTCTGCCCTTCAGACTATCAAAGCAGATGCTGAGCCTGATGGGCAACTGTTGGGCAGAGTGAACGGAATTTTAGGTAAGAACTGGGAAATAGTAAGAGCTGGAGAGGACAGGGTCTCCACAAGGAGAGCAACAGAACAAGGAAATTTGAACATAGGGAACTTTCCAGAGACTCATACTCCAACCAAGGACTATTCATGGAGATAACCTAGAACCCCTGCACAGATGTAGCCCAGGGCAGTTCAGAGTCCAATTGGGTTACATAGTAATGTGAAGAGGGACTGCCTCTGACATAATCTGATTGGCCTGCTCTTTGATCACCTCCCTCTGGGGGGGCGGAGCAGCCTTACCAGGCCACAGTAGAGGACAATACAGCCACTTTTGATGTGAACTGACAGACTAAGATCAGAAAGGAGAGGAGAACCTCCCCTATTAGTGGACTTGGGGAGTGGCATGCAAGCAGAGGGAGGAGGGAGGGTGGGATTGGGATGGGAGGAGGGAGGGGCTTATGGGGGGATGCAGAATGAATAAAGTGTAATTGATGAAAATAAATAAATAAATAAATATAGTAAAGTCAATATACAGCAAGCCTATAGCCAACATCAAACTAAATGGAGAGAAACTTAAAACAATCACACTGAAATCAGAGACAAGGCAAGGCTCCTCACTCTCTCCATATTTCATCAATGTAGTTCTGCATGTCATTGCTAGAGCAATAAGACAATTGAAAGAGATCAAGGAGATAGAAATCAGAAAGGAATAAGTCAAAGTATCACTATTTTCAGATGATATGATCCTATACCAGAATGACATCAAAACTTCTATGAGGGAAATCCTACAGCTGATAAACAACTTAAGGATAGTTGTTGGATACAAAATTAACTCAAAAAGATCAGTAGCCATCCTGTATACAAAAGACAATAGGGTTGAAAAAGAAATTAGGGGAACAAAAGTAATTATATTATCTAAAAATGCCTTAACTCCTAATTTTTCCCAGACATTTCTTCACTGGGAATTCCACATGTAAATAGATGGGCTTCAAGGGGACATTGCAATTCAAACCACCAGTAAGAGGAAGAAGATGGAAGGATTTATAGGCTAAAAAATATAGTTATCCTTAAAGTTTGTTATTCAATACAAAGATTAAAGACGAAACAACTTCCAAAGCCTAAAGAACAGGCCTGACAATCTCCTTTGAGAAAAATGTGGAATATTTCCATAATGGAATATTATTCAACTAAGAAAATGACATCATAATATTTTCATGCAAATGGATAGATCTAGGGTAATCATCCTGGGTGTAGTAACTGAAATGCAGATGGAAAATATGGTATGTATTCACTTATTAGGAGCACCATCTCTCAAATAGATTATTGCCCCTCAGTTCTCCATTTACACTCAACAATCCTTATCTGTTTCAGCTAAACCAGTCCCAGGAATTTTCTGGTCTTCTTCTCTTTTCACTGCTCTTACACCAGGGAACATTAGCCAATGCCAGCCTATTAAATCAATAAGAATGAGAAGGTATTAAGTGAATACATGAGTAACTGCTCAGTTCTAAGCCACAATATAGGAAATTTCAGATCCAAGAACACAGTAGGAGACCACCTTGTCACTGGGTACATTCCCCTTAATTCCACATCATTTAAAGGTCCCTATTTAGGAAGTTGTCCAACTAAACATTAAATTTTCATTTCCTACCTGATATTGTCACAGAGGTAAACAGGAGTAAAGGTGTGGGATCTGGATAAAGGGATGAGATAAAGATTTGCTGGTTTTCACAAGAAAAAAATCACATAGGCACAGGATCAGATATACTGTACTCTGGTTTTGTTTTCTTTTATCCATGGAAACCTCAAGATTCTCTCAGGTGCTGATTGGCTGAGAGGGAGAATGATGTCATGAAAGAGGTGAAAGCCATTAAGATTTTCAGGAGCCAGTTATTAAAATGGCCAAGAGGAAAGCCTGCTTGAGTGAAAGGGTGGTCAACAATACATGCCTCAATATTAGCAGCTGTAAGCATACAACCCAGAGATGAAAGTTCCTGTGTCCAAGACTCTTATTTCAGGAAAAGTGTCACATATTTCTTTAAAGTGATCATTAATAACATCACATGACTTTCACATTATGACAGACTCCATTATTACTTGTTAAATGCACAGATATGCCCTCAGTCTGTGAATTACTTACTGTGAAAAAGCTCCTTGACCAAGTCAAAACTTTGAACAAAAGCATTTTTAGGACCTTACTTCTACAGAGATGAACAGGATGCCATTTCATCAAGCACTCATCTAGTTTAATTATTCAGCAAAACTGAGAGCTTTTCATACTGAACCACAAATGGCAGGCAGAGAGAGAAAGAGCTAGAGAGATAGATTCAGAAATAGATAGACCTAGACCTATAGAAACAAAGATATAAAATGGCAGAGACTGAGAGACAGAGACTCAAACATGCTTGGTCACTTTCATTGGCATATTAATCTAAAAACACACCCTCCTATAACATAATTCCAATAGTAATTACAATATCTAACAGGGCCATACCATCTAAACTTTAACAGACATTTTCTCACTGGGAATTCTACATGTAAATAGATGAGCTGCAATGTGAAATTTCAATTCAAATCACTAGGAAGTGGAAGAAGATGGAATGATTCTAGGAAAAAAGAACATAGTTATCCAGATAGTTTGTCATTCAATACTATGATTAAAGTAACAGCAATTTTGAAGATCTAAAGAACAGGGCTGAGAATCTCCTTTGGGAAAAATGTGGATTATTCCCGTAATGGAGTATTATTCAAATAAGAAAATGATATCATGATACTTTTTGGCAAATGGATGGAACCAGAAAAAAAAATAATCCTAGGTGAAGTAATTAAAATGCAGAAAGCCAAATATGATGTGTATTCACATCTTAGGAGGTCTCTTAATAGTTGGAGATAAAGTTCTGATACGAAATCTATTATGACCAAGACAGTCTTCCATTATGGGGATTAGGAGGCAGTTAATTGAATTGTTGGGCCAGGGTATGGTATGGAACTTTTCAAGCAGCTCAGTCTGGTGTTATTAAAATAAGTTTTTCTCTGCCCTCAACTGATAGATGAGTGCTATATTCTTGTACACACAGACATGATTCCTTCTGCATGAAATGGGAATATATACAGATCCACAGTCTGATATTATGAAGAGAGAGAGAAAATAATGTGATAAGCAGAGAAAATTGAGGACACAAGAACAATGCCCTGATACTGAGACTGAAAAGGAAGATGATGCAGCCAGCCTTGATGAGACCCGATAAGCTAAGGTCACATAGAAGGGGGAGGAGGTCCTTCTGAATCAGGGAATTAGAGATATTAAAGAGGGGGTAGTGGAAATTGAAGGAGAAGATATAAGGGTTAGTAGAGGGGATACAAAGTGCAAAATTGTAATAAATAAATATATAAGAAAAACTGTGATTAATGTGATGAAATATAGAGCTCATCAGGAGTTACAACTTTTTTTGGGGGGTGGTGCAGGATGCAGCAAGGATGAACTCAGTTTTCTTTAATGGACTTGGCACTGAGACCCTGATCATGTTCCAATGAGTAGATAAACAACACATATTTCAATTGAGGTGTTTTTTTTATAAATTACACTTTATTAATTTTGTATCCCTCCATAAGCCCCTTCCTCCTCCCCTCCCAATCCCACCCTCCTTCCCCTTTCTGCATGCATGCCCCTCCCCAAGTCCACTGATAGGGGAGGTTTTCCTCTCCTTCTTTCTGATCTTAGTCTATCAGTTCTCATCAAAAGTGGCTGCATTGTCCTCTTCTGTGGCCTGGTAATGCTTCTCCCCTCTCAGGGGGAGGTGATCAAAGAACAAGCCAATCAGATTATGTCAGAGGCAGTCCCTCTTCCCATTACTATGTAACCCACTTGGACACTGAACTGTCATGGGCTACATCTGTGCAGGGGTTCTAGGTTATCTCCATGAATAGTCCTTCTTTGGAGTATGAGTCTCTGGGAAGTTCTCTGTGTTCAAATTTTTTTGTTCTCTTGCTCTTCTTGTGGAGTTCCTGTCCTCTCCAGCTCTTACTATTTCCCACTTCTTACATAAAATTCCATTCACTCTGTCCAACACAGTGTGTGCCAGGACAAAGGGTTTGTGGACTAAGCAGCTGACATCTACTGAAAAGGAAGACCCACACTTAGCTTTTGACAATCAGAACCCACAGGCATCACACCAGGTTGCTAGGTCCAAATCGGAGGCATGGCATCACCTGACAATTAAATGTTGATCACCAACATACATTCTTGGCTAATACACCAGACCAAAGAAAAGCTATGTGGGCCAGGGGCATCCTGTGGCCACTGGTTTCAGCTGTAGAAGTCAATGCCACATTCCTTGGCTAACAGCTCCAGTCCTCTATGAGCACCAGAGACGCACATGGTGGCACAGTCTGAGCAGTAGACATTTCGAAAGAGGAAAGAAGCTATTTCTCCCTAGAGATTAGTCTCATGGAAGGAAAAATAGAAATTTCCTATCTTTAGATTAGCTTTCCCCCTGATCAGAACATACTGAGTTGTTAGCCAGCTCAGGCAAGAGCTGTCTCCTGGCATACCCAGGCACACTCCAAAGTACTGAATAGCTCTAACCCTGATTCTTACTGTGTCTGCTACCATGACCACTGTGATGAAGGGCTGGAAAATAAAAAAATAAAAAACAAAAGAACAGCCTTGTGCCTTTCTGGAGGTAGCCAGGTGTCCTGGCTTTAAGGTTGCACACGGTCCCTCCTGTGCCAATGCCCTCTGCCCTCACTCCATGCTCCCCAGGCCATCCCTCTCCTTGTTTCATTTCACAATTTCACCTCTGATCTGTCAAGGTCCTTGCTTCAGAACTAATAGGTACTTGGGTGTTTTCAGGTGTCTGTTCACCTTAAAGGAGGTTTTTCCACTTAGAAAACCATAGTATCTTTGTCTGAGGTCGAAATAAAAATAAGAATAACTATGTCATGTAAGAAGGGGCAATCAGGTTAGACTGTTTCATTGTTCTGAGCAACTACATTCTTTTAATTCTTCTTGTCGTATTGAAATCCTGTTACAGGACAGTTCCATATGATAAAGTGTGTTTCATTCAGACGCTATTCTCTTTGGTGTTTATAAGAACCTACTTTAGAAAACAAGTACAAGCCAAGACATCCAAGCCAAGACAGGGTAATCTTGAACCCATGACTCAGCACTGTCATTCTGCAGAGACAGAGGAAAAGGCTGTCTTGGCTCTCTTCCACTGTGACTCAAAAGCCATGGATTCCCAAGGCCCCCAAGTTCTTAGTCCAGAAATAAAGAGCACACATTCATTCGTGTTACTAAGGGGAAATTTAATCATCCCCAATGTGTCCCCATGTTTACTATGCTTGGTCCCCAGGTTCTGTTTAGCAAAATGGTAAAGTATAGGAATTTATTAGCTAAAGCAATATTCTAAATAAGAAGTTTGACTTCCTGTATGAAGAAATGTTTTACTGCTGTCCTTTAGCTTTTCAGGCTAAATTTTAAATTGATGCTGGAAAATATAAAAACCAGCTCAAAGTTACAGTTTGAAGAACCAAATGTAAAAGACCTGTAAACATGCTGGAAGTTCCTAGAAGACCAATTATGTCATGTTTAGATTTGAATGCAATTTAAATAATGCTGGCAAAGTTTGAGATTGCTTCCACTGGAAATGATTAAAAGGCTGTCCAGTAGGTGAATGAACTTCTTCTCAGGTCAGGTTGCCAAGGTGAGCATGTTGAGTTCAGAGTAAAGTGCTAACAAAGAATCTTGTCACGGGACTAGAAGGACATAAATAAAACAAAACAAAAAGCCAACCCCAAAAAAGAGAAAAGAAAAAAAAAAAGAAATAGAGAGAAATAGACCAACAATAGTAAGATATAAAGTGACAGAGACACAGACTCAATAATGTGTCTATCATTGGCATATCAATCTCAAAGCACACCTTCCTATAATATAACTCCAATAGGAATTATATAACCTGAGAAGGCCATAACTCCTAACACCTGCCAGACATTTTCTCACTGGGCCTCCACATGTAAATAGAAAGCTCCAAGGGGACAATGCAATTTAAATCACCAGGAAGTAGAAGATGGAGGGAATTCTAGGCTAAAAGAACATAGTTATACTGAAAGTTTGTCATTCAACACAATATTTACAGACCCAATTACATCCAAGTTCTAAAGAACAGAAATGACAATATACTTTGGGGAAAATGTAGAATATTTCCATAATGAAGTGTTATTCAGCTAACAAAATGACATCATGATATTTTTAGGCAAATGGATGGAACCAGGAAAAATCATCCTGAGTGAAGTAATTAAAATGCAGGAGGACAAATATGCTATGTATTCACTTATTAGGAGATCTTTTAATAGAGGGGGATAAAGTTCCAATAGGCCATCTGTTGTGACCAAACCAGTCTTCCACTGGAGTGATTGGATGGCAGTTAACTGAGTTGTTCATCCAGGGAATCCTACACAAATTTTAAGCAACCCAAGCTCTTATTATTAAACTATGTTTTTCTCTGCTTTCAACAAATAGATCCATGCCATATTCTTAGATCCAAAGGGAGCTTCTTTCTACATCAAATGAGATTTCGTACTTAGACTCACAATCAAATATCATGAAGAGAAAGAGACCTTAAAACACCCAGCACTAAATGGGATTTACCATGAAATTCTCCCTCTCCTTAGAGCTTTGGGGAGCCAGCAAGAGAGGAGGTAGGAAGAGTGTCATAAGTAGAGGGGATTTAGGACACAAGGAGAACAGTGCTCTGAGAAGCAGGCTGCAGAGGAAGATGATGCAGCTAGCCTTGGTGAAACCTGATAAGCTAGGGTCTGATATAAAGGGTAGGAGAACCTCTACTATCATGGAACTAGACAAAGGGCATAGAGATAGAAGAAGGAGTGTGGGTGGGACTGGAAAGAGAAGAGGAAGTGGGAAGCAGAAGGGATACAGATTGAACAAATCGTAGTAAGTAAATATGTAAGTAAATTTGTGTTCAAGGTGATGAAGTATAGAGCTCTTAAGGACTGATCACTTGTTCTTGTTAGTTTTGCTAGGGTGCTGTAAAAATGAACTCAGTTTTCTTTAAGGGACTTGGCAATGAGACTCTGATCATGTTCCAATGAGTAGATGAACAATACAAACCTCAATTGAGGTATTTAAAAAAATTTAGTGTGACACATGGGTAGGAATTTGAACCTCAGAGCAATGGAAAGGAGTGTAATGTATATTATATGAAGTTCCCACATAATCAGTAAAAATAATATGTAGACAAATTTTAAAATGAATTTTAACATGGAGGAATGATTCCAGTAAAGGAGAGCAGAGTATGACTTTGTAAGGCATGCTTTCCAGAAAATCATTATGTAGCAGAATCTCAGCCATGAACTAATATTTATTTCAGTCCCCATGACTTCAGGTAGCACCACTGAACTAGCAGTCCTGGCCCTATCACTATATTTATGTGGTTTGTCTGGAGGACCACAGCAGAAAACACAGCTGCTCTTATGTCCTAGGCATTTAACACAGAAACATTTATCTGTCCTTGAGGAGCTTTTTAAATAAAAACTCCCGGACCAGGAGGGTTCCACACTGACCCTGTAGGACACAGGTGATGATCCAGCCAGGTCAGAAAAGGCAACCCTATTCATAGATGGTTCCACTAATGTGGAACAGCATCAGATGTTAAATAGTTTATTGCCCCTAGTTCTATTTTTACATACACGATCTTTCTCTTTTTCATCCAGAGGAGTCCCAGGAATTGTATGGTTTCCTTGTCTTTTCCCTACTCCTAAAGACACAATACCCCAAGTAACCCTTGACCCTACCAGCCTATTATAGCAATAAGAATGTGAAGATACTTTAGTCATTATGCCAGGAACTGCTCAGTTCAAAGTCACAACCTAAGAAATTTGTGAACCAAGAACACAGTAGGAGACTACCTTGTCAATCAGTACAGTCCCCTTAATCCCATATCACTTTGAAGCTTCCTACATAGGAATCTGTCCAATTATTTAAACATTAAAGTTTCATTTCCTACCTGACATTGGGTTTCACAATAAAATATCACATGTGCACAGGATTAGAGATACTGGATACTAAGGAAATTTTCTTTACTCAGCTCCATGGAAACCTCAAGATTCACTCAGGTGTTGATTGGCTGAGAGGCAGAATGTTGTCATGCAAAAGGTAAAAGACTATGAGAGTTTCAGGAATCAGTTATTTAAAGTGCCAAGAGGACAACAAGTTTGAAAGAAAGGCTGAGCAGCACTATATGCCTCAATCTAGGCAGCTGAAAGCACACAATCCAGAGATGACAGTTCCTGTGTTCAGGAAAAGTGTCACATATTTCTTTCAAGTGTCCATCAATAAAGTCACTTGTCCTGGATATGTGACTTTCAAATTATCACCTATTCCATTACTATTTGTCAAATGCACAGATGTGTCCTCAGTCAGTTAATTACTTACTGTGGAAATGCTCCCTGAACAAGGGAAATCTTTAAACAAAAAGCATTTAATTGGGACTTGGCTTATGTTTTTACAGAAACCATCCAGAGTAGTCATATTGTTATTCTTCAGCAGAACTGAGAACTTTTCATACCGTAAGTAGCAGGCAGAGAGATGTAGACAGAGATAGAAAGAGATAGAGAGACAGATTCAAAATAGAGAGAGTGAGCCTGATAGAAACAGATAGAAAGTGACAGAGACTTAGAAACAGAGACTCCATTCTGTCTGGTCACTTTCATTGGCATATTAATATCAAAGCACACCCTCCTATAATATAACTCCAATATTAATTATAATATCTAACAAGGCCACACCTTACAACCCTTTCCTGACATTAGCTTACTGGGTACTAAACATGTAAATAGATGAGCTGAAAGGGGATATTTCAATTTAAAACACCAGGGAGTGGAAGAAATGGAAGGACATCTGTTAAAAGAACATCATTATCCAAATTGTTTTTCATTCAATACACTGATTAAAGTCCCTGCAATTTCCAAGGTCCAAAGAACAGGACTGACTCTCTCCTTTGGGGAAAATGTGGAACATTTTCATAATGGAGTACTATTCATGTAAGAAAACATCATGATATTATTTTCAGGCAAATAGATAGAACCAGGAAAAATCATCCTGGGAGAAGTAACAAAAATGTAGAAATACAAATATGGTATGTATGCATGAATATTATGACATCAAATGCTATTATGACATCACAATGGTATTATTAATTCACATGCTATTATAACTTCACAATAGTTTTATGAGATCACAGTGCTATTATGATATCACAATGTTATTAGGACATCTCAATGGTATGTCAAGAGAATTGTGTCATGACATCTCAGTGCTATTATGATTTCACAATGCTATTAGGACATCACACTGCTATTATGACATTATATGGTATGATATTACAATAGAATTATAACATCACAAGAATAATATAGCATAACAATGCAATTATGACATTCCAAAGCTATCCTGACATCACATTAGTATTATCATATCACAATGGTATTATGAGATCACAATGCTGTCTGACAACATCACAAATTTATTATAAAAACAGTAGTATTATGTCATCAAAATACTATAATGACACCACAATGGTATGTTACCTCCATGCTATTAGGACATCACAATTTTATGACATCACAATGGTATTATAATATCACTATGCTTTTGTGACTTCATCATGGTATTAGAACAATACAATGCTATTATGACATCACATAGTTGCCATGACATCCCAATGCATTTAAACATCACAGTGCTATTTTGACATCATAATACTATTCCAACCTAATTGTGGTATGATGTCACAATGGAATTTTGACATCACAATCGAATTATGACCTAAAAATACTGTTATATTGTCACAATGGTCTTATAACATCATTATGATATTATGATATCACAATGGCATTATGACTTCACAATGCTATAATGACATCACAATGGTATTATGATATCACAATAGTATGACATTCAAATACTATTATAATATCAAGATGGTATGACGATTGCACAATTGTATTATGACATAACATTTGTATCACAATATCCCAATGGCATTATGAATCCCCAAAGCTAATATAAAATCATAATACTGTTATGACATCACAATGCTATAATGTCTTCATAATGATATAACATCACAATGGTTTTATGACCTCACAATGGCATAATCACAGTGATATGATGACAACACAATGCTATTATGACATTACAATTGCATTATGACATTAAAATTATGTTATTACATCACAATGGTATTTTGACTTTACAATAGTATTATGACATCATGATTCTATTATGACATCACAATTGTACTATGACATCACAACTTTATTATAACATGTATTATGTTTTATTTCTTCAAAAATGCGTTGTGACATCTCAGTGTTCTTATGACATCAGCATGGTATTATAATATGTTATTTATATTATGACATCACAGTTTTAAAATATCACAACTTTATTATGACATTTCACTGGTACTATGTCATCTCAATGGTGTCATGCCATCTCAGTGCTATTATTACATCACCATGGTATTATAATATCACAATGCTTTTATGACATCACAATGGTATTTCAACACCATTGGGTTATATATTCACAATAGAATTTTGATGTCAAAATGGCATTATGATCTCAAAATGCTATTAGGACATCACAATGGTCTGACATCTCAATATTATCATGACATCACAATGATTTGACAACAAATGGTGTTATGACATCACAATGGTATCATGACATTACAACTTTATTATGACATTTAAATGGTATTATGTCTTAACAATGGTGTCATGACATCTCATTGCTTTTATTGCATCACAATGGTATTATGAAATTGCAACAGTGTCATTATATTCCAAAGGAATTATCACATCAAAAAATTATTTCAAAATTATTGTGGTATAAAATCACAATAGAATTTTGAAATCACAGTGGAATTATGACCTCAAAATGCTATTATGACATCAGAAACTTATTATGATAACATTATGTTATTATGACTTCACAATGATAGTATTAAAAAATGGGACCATCCCAAATTAGAAAGAAAAACAACTGGACCTTGAATTAGGGCCAGCTAAAAAAGAAAAACAAGTCAGGCGATTTAGGCCCACTACAATTCTGAGAGATGAAAAAGATGTGAGGACTGTCCTTAAAGCTATAAGTGGCCTGCTACAAAACTGAGAGATGGAAAAAGATGGGAGGACTGTCCTTGGAGCTGTAAGCTGCCCGCTACAGCAGCCAGCCGCATAACTGCTATCAATGTAAAGGCCTGATTTTTTAGGTATAAAAACTCTGTGCTTTGTATGTTCGGGGTCGTCTCCTGCTTTAAAGGGACGACCCCCATGGCGATTGAAATAAACTGCCTCTTGCTTTTGCATCAAACCGCAGTCTGTGAGTCTCTTTGGGGGAGGAGGCTGTACGGACCCTGCACCAGGAGTGCAGGTTTTGCAGTATGACATCACAATGGTATTATGACATTAAAATGCTATTATGATATCAAAACAGTATAACATTCCAATACAATTATGATATCACAATGATATTATGACTTCAAAAAGGTATTCTTTTTGAATTCAAGGTATTTGAATTCTTTTTGGTATTCAAGGTATTTTTTTTCTGTTTTCATTTTGAAAACACAATGGTATGTCATCTAAATGCTTTGGTGATATCATAATGATATGACATCACAATGCTATTATGATATCATAATGATGTTATGACATTACAATGCTATGTTGACATCATGATGGTATTATGACCTTAAAATGATATGATGATATCATCATACTATTAATACAGTAGTATTTTAACAAAATTGTGCTATGACATCACATTGGAATTTTGACATCTTAATGCTCTTCTGACTTCAAAATGGTATGGGTTCAAAATGCTATGATGATATCACAAAGATGTTATGATATCACAATGTGATTATGCCATCACAATGGCATCATAACATCAAAATGCTCTTATAACATCAGAATGCTATTATGATATCACAACTCTATTATGGTTTCACAATGCTATTACAATATCTTAATGCTATATGACATTACAATGATATGAAACCACAATGCTCGTACAATATCACAAAGGTATTATACATCATAATACCCTTAAGACATCACAATGTTATGATATACCAATAGTATTATAATTAATATTATAACATTACAGTGCTTTTATAACATCAAATGCTATTATGACATCATAAAGATTGATGACATCAATTGATGCTCTTACAACATGATTGTGTTATAATATCAAAATGTAATTATGACATTACAATACTATTGACTTCACAACAGCATGATTTTCCAATTGTTATGCCAGGTTCATGAGACCCTCAGAGACCACCAGGAGAGGACTTGATGCAATTGCAAGAGAGCTTTATTACGAGAGCGATCGAACTCGGGACCCAAGGCTCACTGGCACAGCAGTAGAGAAGTGGGACCCTGAGCTCTGAGTGAACAATATTTTTAAAGGAAAAGTCTGTGAGCCGTGGGTTTCCATGGCAGCAAGCAGGGGGCACAAGCCTTGGCGTTACAGAATTGGGTGAAGTTTAGCAAGGCGGGGTGACCTTTTCTGAGGCACATAATCACAATGGCTAAGGCATATAATCACAATGGCTATTTTTCTAAACCATATCTGAAACATTGGGGAGAATTTTCCCACCTAATTCTCAACCAATTCCCATTGATTATTGCCAGGGAGTTTGTCTCTATTTTCTATGAAGCATTTATTCTGTTATATTTCCTGGAGGCTGTTGCTAAGAGAGTTAACTTTGTTTTCTGCCAGGTGTACATTCTGTGATATTTCCTGGTGCCTGAATTCAGTTCCCAGTCAAGATCTTTATTTGAAATGGAGTTATATTTAGGCTATCTTAAGCTCTTCACAATGATATTAAGACATCTCAATGCTATTATGTCATTACAATGCTTTTATGACATCACAATGCTATTATGATATCTCGATGTTATTAAGAAATCACAATAATAAGAAGTCACAATGCTATGATGATATCACTAAGGTATTTTGACATTACAATTCTATTATGACATTTCAATATTATGACATCCCAAAGGTATTATGATTTCACAATCTTATTATGACATCAAAATGCTATTTTGACTTTGAAATGGTATTTTAATGTGATTATGCTATGACATCACAATGAATATATGAAATAAAAAAAGTTATTATGACTTCTGAACAGTAAGAATTCACAATGATATTAGGACATCCAATGCTATGATGACATCAAAATACTATTATGACATCACAATAGCATCAAGATATCAAATTCATCATGACATCCCAATGTTCTTATGATATCCCAATGGTTAGGTGATGATTGCTGCTAAGGAAAATAATGTCATGAAACAGGTGAAAGCCAGGAAGAGTTTCCACAGCTAGTTATTAAAAGGGCCAAATGAACAGCCTGCTTGAGAAAAAGGCTGAGCATCCCTATATGCTTCAAACTAGGCAGCTGAAAGCATACAACCCAGAGAAGACAGTTCCTTTGTCCAAGAAAAGGACAAGTTCAGGAAAAGTGTCACATGTTTCTTTCAAGTGGTCATTAATAAAGTCTCATGGCCTTGACATGTCACTTTCATATTATCACAGATGCTAATTATATTTATTAAATGCACAGATATATCCTCAGTCAATGAATTACTTTCTGGATAAATGCTCACTGACCAATCAACTTTATGAACAAAAAGCATTTTAATTGGGACCTTGTTTATATTTTTACAGAGAATATCCATGATGTCACATCAGCAAGCAGATGACTTGTTATAATCCTTCAACAGAACTGAGAGCTTTACATAGTGAACCACAAGCAGAAGGCAGAAAGAGAGACTTAGAAAGACAGATAGAGAAAGAGGAAGAAAGACAGATTCAGAAATAGAGAGACAAAAACCTAGAAATGAAGACATAAAGTCACAGAGACAGAGAGACAGAGATCCATTCTGTCTAGTCCCTTTCATTGGCATATCAGCCTCAAAGCACACAGTCCTAAACTATAAACCCAATAGGAATTATATTACCTAACAATGCCATATTTCCTAACACTTTCCAGACATTTCCTCACTGGGGACTCAATATCTAAGTAGATAAGCTTCAATTGAACATTTCAATTCAAACCACCAAGAAGTGAAAGAAGATAGAGAAACTTCTGTGCTAAAAGAATATAGTCATCATGATAGTTTGACATTCAATATGATGATTACAGTCCCATCAAATTCCAATTTCTAAAGAACAGGACTAACAATCTCCTTTGGGGAAAATGTAGAATATTTCTGTAATGGAGTATTATTCAGCTAAGAAAATGACATCATGATATTTTCAGGCAAATAGATGGAACCAGGATATATCATCCTGGGTGAAGTAACTAAAATGCTAAAAGACAGATATGGTATATATTCACTTATTAGGTGGTCTCCTAATAGTGGGGGATTAAGTTTTAATACAGCATCTATTGTCACCTAACCAGGATTACACTAAGGGGGATTAGATCGAAGTGAGTTGAGCTGTTGGGCCAGGGCATCATTTGGAAATTATCAAGAAACCCAGGCTGTTGTTATTAAAATATTTTGCTCTCTGTCCTCAACTGATTGCCATGTTCTTGGATCCACAGAGATACTTCCTTCTGCATCAAATGGGAGTTCATAGAGAGACCCATAGTCCAATATTGTGCACAGAGAGACCTTAAAACACCCAGCTCTAAATGAGATTTTCCCTATGAAATTCTCCCTCCCCTCAGTTCTCTTGGAAGCCTGCAGGAGAGGAGGCAGGAAGAGGGTACTAAGTACAGGGAATTGAGGACATAAGGAGAACAATGCCCCGAGAATCAGACCTCAGAGGTAGCTGATACAGCCAACCTTGATGAGACCTGATAAGCTAGGTTCATATAGAAGGATGAGGAGGACGTCCATATCAGGTAAATAAAGATGGAGTGAGAGGGAGTGCAAGGAAAAGGAGAGAGGGGAGCAGAGGGGATACAAATTAAATAACATGTAATAAATAAATATATAAGAAAAATTGATCAAGGTGATGAAGTATAGAGCTCTTCAGACTGATGGCTTTTTCTTGGGGGTTGTAGCAGCATGTAGCAAGGATGAACTCAATATTTTTTTAGGGGACTTGACACTGAAACTCTGATCATGTTTCTATGATAGATGAACAACACATACCTCAATTGATGTATTTTTAAAAAGAAAAAAAAATTAGTTTGACACATGGTTTAGGAATTTGTACCTGGGAGCAATGGAACAGGAACATAATGTATAGTATATTAATTTACCACATAATCAATAAAAATGATATGGTGACAATTTTACAGTGATGTTTAACCTGAGGAAAAGATTCCACTAAAGGAGAGCAGAATATGACTTTTAAGGCATACTTTCTAGGAAGTTATTATGTAGCAGAGAATCCTAGACATGAATTAGTGGTTACTCAGCTATCTCAGAACTCATGTGCTCAGGTGGCACCTCTGAACAACCAGTCCTGGCATTAAAACTATGTTTGGGGTGTTTTCCTGAAGGACCAGTGCAGGAAACTCTTCTGTTCTTCTGTCCTAGGCATATAACACACACATTTCTATAAAACTATAAAACAAGACAAGGAGAATTGCTGATTGACCCTGAGGAGGACACAGCTCCAATCCATTAATGTCAGCCAAGGGAAACCTGCTCATAGAGGGTTGGCAACTCTAGTGTGGAATAACACTAGCTGTCCAAGAGTTTTTTGTCCCTCAGTTCTCCTTTTAAACTCACAGATCTTTCTGTTTCAGCCAAACCAGTCCCAGGAATTATCTGGGTTCCTTCTCTTTACCCTCCTCTTAAAAAATCAATACCCCAGGGAACCCTAGGCCCAGCCTGCCTATTATATCAATAAGACTGTGAACATACATTTTGTGAGTATGCCAGGAAATGCTCAGTTCAAAATCATTTTGTTTGATGACAATGTCCTTTGATTTACAGAAGCTTTTCAGTTTTATGAGTTCCAATGTATTTATTGTTGTTCTTAGAGCCTGTGCTTTTGGTATTCTGTTCAGGAAGTTTTTCTTCTAACCGATTTAATGTGTCTGGTTTTATGTTGAGGTCTTTGATCAAGTTGGATTTTAGTTTTGTGCAGGGTGATAAGTATGGATTTGTTTGCATCTTTCTACATGTACACATACAGTTAGACCAGCACCATTTGCTGAAGATGCTATCTTTTTTCCATTGTATGGCTTTGGCATCTTTGTCAAAACTGAGGTGTCCATAAGTTTGTGGGTTTATTTCTGGATCTTCTATTTCGGTCCATTGATCTTACTATTCCTTTCTATGCCAGTACCATGAAGTTTTTATTAATGTTGCTCTATAATACACATTGAGATCAAGGATGCAGATACCTCCAGAATATCATTTATTTTAGGGTATTTTTTTAGCAATTCCAGACTTTTTGTTTTTCTATATGAAGGTGAGAATTTTTCTTTCAAGTTCTATAAAGTATTCTGTTGGTTATTTGATGGGAATTGCAGTGAACCTTTAGACTGCTTTTGGTAAGATGACCATTTTTATTATGTTAATCCTGCCAAGCCATAAGCATTGGAGATCTTTCCATCTTCTGATATCTTATTCTAATTCTTTCTTCAGTGACATGAAATTTTTTTTTCATACAAGTCTTTAACTTTCGTGTTTAGGGTCTTACCAAGGCACCTTACGTCCTTGAGCAAATATAAGAACACATCAAATATATCATAAAATATGACCAAGTAGACTATATATCAGGTATGCGGGGTGGTTCAATATATACAGAAATCAATCAAGGTGATCCACCATCTTAACAAACTGAAATTAAAAAAAATAAAATATTTTCTGGACTTTGGGAATCATAAGAAAGAAGGGGAGTTAGTCTGATGGGGAAAGGATAGGAGCTCCACAAGGACAAAATATATCTAGGCACAGGGTCTTTTCTGAGACTGACATTCAACCAAGGACCATGTATGGATATAACCTAGAACATCCATTCAGATGTAGCCTGTGGTAGCTCAGTAACCAATTGGTTTCCCAAAGTGAGGGGAACAGGGACTATTTCTAACAGAAACTCAATGACTGGCTCTTTGGTCTCCCCACCCCCGAAGGGAGGAGCAGTCCTGTTAGGCCACAGAGGAGGGCTTTGCAGCCAGTCCTGAAGATACCTGATAAAACAGGATCAGATGAATGGGGAGGAGGTCCCCCCTATCAGTGGACTTGGAAAGGGGCACGGTGGAGATGAGGGAGGGAGAGAGGGAGGGACTGGGAGGGAATGAGAGATCGGGACATGGCTGGGATACAGAGTTAATAAAATGTAACTGATAAAAAAAATAAAAAAATAAAAATAAAAAAAATAAAATAAAACATGATAATTTTCTTAGATGCTGAAAAGCATTTGACAAAATCCAACCTCCATTCATGTTTAAAGTATTAGAGAGATCACAGATACAAGCACATACTATATCTAAATATAGTAAAGGCAACATTCAACAAGCCTATAGGCAATATCGAACTAAACTGAAATAAAAAACAATCCCACAGAAATCAGGGACAAGGCAAGGCTGCCCACTCTCTCCATATCTATTTAATATAGCTCTGGAATTCTTTGCTAGAAAAATAAAACAATAGATTACTATCAAGGGATATATTTGCAAAATGAAGAAGACAATGTATCACTATTTGCAGATGATATGATAGTATACCTGAGTTGCCCCCCCCAATATTCTACATGGGAACTCCTACAGCTAAGAAACACATTTAGCAAAACGACTGGTGTAAAAATCTAATAATATTGATATATCTATTGATATATCTTTTGGTAATGCTGCTGTTAGTCTTAAGCACCTGTATACCTAAAACATCACACAATGACAGGGTTTGTTTAGTTAACCTAGAACACAATGCTGAGCAATAGTCATTCCATTCTAAGCCTCCAAGCCCTCATAGTTTCCTAACATTTTGATTCCCCATATTATACTTGTTCTTTGTGAAATATGAGGTCTGTTTCATGCTCCACATGCTCCAAGATCTCCCTCCCCTTCGTTCTTCTAACTCTCCTTTTGCACCCTCTCCTCCCACTCCTTTCCTGCCTTCTATCCCCTCCCCTCTTTCATTTCCTTTGGCTCCTCCCAGCTCAATATTGTATCTAGTTGCATTATTTTGGCCTGTTTACAAAAGAGTTGAGAAAGGATGCTTAGTATGATTATCACGGTGCAATATTCAGATTGAAACCAGAGAGTGTGGGGGAGAAATCAGCATTTGAAGGAATAAGGGTTAAGTGTATACAGTTTAAAAGAACATTATACCAACAGACTGGATTCAAAATTAACTCAAAAAATTTAGTAACTCTCCTGTATACAAAAGATAAAAGATAAAACTCCCCTCAAGTTGCACATCTGAGGAAGCAGTCTTGCCACTAACACTACATTTAGAGGGTTTGTCTGGAGGACGACTTAGGAAACACAGCTGTTCTTGTTTCCTAGGCATATAACATGGACCTATTTCACCATCTTGAAGTCCCAATTTTGAATGTAAACAACAGGACCAGGAGGGTTCCTCACTGACCACTGAGTAGGACATAGCTGCCCATCCAGCCAGGTCAGCCAAGGCCACCCTGCTCATAGAGGTTTGGCAACACTAGTGTGGAACAGAACTAGATGTCAAATAGCTTATTTCCCCTTATTTCTCCTTTTACACTCACAGATTTTCTCTTATTCAGCCAAACCAGTTTCAGGAATTGTCTGGTTTCTGAATGACTCTGGTAATTGGAATTCTGCCCCCTGGCCTTGGCAGATACTGCTCATATGTAAGTTCTATGTCTCAGAGACTTTCCTTGGTGTTCTCTGCAAGCAGAGTATTCTGAGTTGGAAAAGTAAATAGTAAACTCCCTGCAACCTTGGGAACCAGACCACAAAGTTTGTGTAACCTTGGGTGAATTCCTGGATGCCTTGCCAGGTGGCACAGATGTTTTGCTATTGTGAAAAAAAAATTGTGCTAGTACCCTTTGCTTTGTAAGTGTTGTTTATAAACTGTAAGCAAGCTGAGACTTGATCAAAAATCTGTCTTCTATTCTTCATTGACAGTCCCCCCATTTACAGTCCCTCTTTCATGTGGACTCTTTTCTGTTGGTATAACTTTTTTTTTCAAATGTATACACCTTGTTCATTCAAATACTGATTTTTTGCCCCCCTCCACTCTCTGGTTTCAATCTGGATATTGCACTGTAATAAATGTTAGGCTCACATCATGAGTCAGTTGAAGAAGACCCAGAGTCGGAATCACTGCAACAGCAAGAGGTTTATTTTCTGGCCATTGCATGATGGCACCACCCTAAAGAGCAGCCCAAAAAAACTAAAGCCTTGGGTTTTTATGGGAAAAAAATGCAGGGAAGCTCATGAGTTTTAGTCTTGGCAACTTGGGATTGGATGAAGAAGCTATAAGGTAACTGACTTCTAAAATAATTGGTTACTATTAGATGCTCAAGTTTCAGTCCTGGTAATTGTGAATGTGGCTGCAATAAAAGGTGGTTGTGAGAGCTGGTTAGCTCATCCTTGAAGATTGGGGCTGTGCGCTTTTGAGGTCAGGGGTTACTCAGAAGAATGCTTAAGGCCATCTGGGTTGATTGCTAAGAAATGCTATCTCACAGACAAAAGTCTGGTCATTCATTTTGCTGGGCAAAAGTTGTTGCTTGCTCACTTTTTTTTTATCTGTCTTAACAGATGGACAGGGTCACATTCCTCTGTTCTCTGGAGGAGTACTAAGAGACTTTAGCTTAACATGGGCCTAAAACTCAAAAATATAGGTTTTAGAAGACATATAGTTTACAAAGTTAGTATGATCCTTTCATTTCCACTTTTCCTTGTAACTGCTTCAATCATGAGAATTTATCTCATTTTTTTTCCTCTTGACTCCACATTTTAGCATGTCGAATGGAACAATGAGCCGAAGATCTGTCTTCTGGAATTTCTTCAGTTTGACGATTGGACTGTTGCTATCTCAGTTTGAAAGCTCAAATTCTGGTCAAAAGTTGGAAAGAAGACAGGGGGGTGTTACCTGGGCCTATAATTACTTCAGTTCTATGCTCTGGTTTCAGCCATGTTTACTCTTTGGTAATGTTGTGTAATCATAACCACTTGCACTGTACTAATTCTTTCTCTAATAAATGCAACCAACCATTAAAAAAACAAACAAGGTAGCTAAGGGTCCCATTATGGTTGATACCAGTGGAGTAAGACAGGGAATTCTAATAAACCAGGGTTCAAACCAACTTTGGTTGGCCTCCCGCTCTCTCTTTCTTTTAGTAAGGCCTTCTTGCATCTTTCCTGGCATCTTTGATCACCCCAGAGTAGTCTATGTAAACACAGCATTATTTTGTTAGGGCTGTGCAAAGCCCTCCCTTCTTTAGGAATAGTAAATCTAGTCATTTTCTGTTTTGTAGGACTACTTCTGACAGGGAAGTTAATGACTTTGTTAGCCTGGTTACTGACTGCTCTGTTTTTTGGATATCTTCATCTATAGCTCTACTGAGGCTTTGATAATTTTTGTCCTGGAGAACTGTGGAGAGCTGGGGTTTGGTTGCCATGGCGCTGGCATCCGCCCTGGTAAACAAGTCCTAGAGCACATGACCATTATGACCGTTATGACTGTTGGGCAACCGTCGTCACGAGCCCAGCCCGGGGCGTCACATGGGGTGATGGGTGAGCAGCCAATCAGGGGATGATACGTCATCTCACACCACTTTGGTGTGAGCAGGGCTTATATAAACAGCACCACTTCGGGGACTCGGGGTCTTCCTCCTTTCATCGTTTGACTTCAATAAAGCTTGCTGCAGAAGGATCCTGTTGTTCGCATGCATTCTTGCTGGTGAGACGACCACGCGGCTCGCAACAGAGAACTAAAGATGAAGACCCTGTAGCTGTTCTGGCAGTTCCCAAGCACTAGAGAAAGGTGAGGGTTAGAGCCATGGCTATTTCCCTTTTATGCCTACCTATTTTACCTCCGTAGTCCCATTGATCCTTTAGGTCCTCACATGGATGATAAACGATCTTGAGCCCCAGCTGGACTGGTACACAGAGCTCACCTGTTTGTTGGAGGATCTGAGAGTGCACACAAGGGTTTAACCCTGAATTACAAGCCAACCATCTATTGTTGGGGGAAAGCAGGTGTACTCTTTAATTATCAGGGACCCGAAAGAAGGTGGAGAACACCCTGGCTGGGTGTGGCTTTTCAGATGCAAGCTCCCAATCCTAAGACTGATTGCAGAGTCAGTCCAGTGTGTGATGGCTGCCAGGGACAGCTGTCTGGACTAGAAATATAGATTAAGTGTGAAGTGTTAAGGGTAAGTCCTTCATAAAAAGGAGGATTGACTCCATAACAGAGCCAGCAGGACTCTGTGATATTGGGGTTGGTAGCATTTAGGGCTTTATAAACACTCTTCATAATGGTCCATGAAGGTTCCTTCTGAGAGGCTGGGGTACTGATTGGGGTCTGAATTACACCTGAGTCACTAGTGCCTGAGTTGCCCATGCAAGAGTGGGTCGAGGGGGAGGGGTAGGTGTGACAGTGGTAGGGTCAAGAACACTGGAGATCCTTTCAGAAAGAAGCAATTTCTGAAGGCACACTATTCCCCCATGTGCCCCTGCCTTCCAGAGGCACAGTCCAAAATGTTTCCTTACAGTCACTGGGTTTGGCTCTTACCCTTATCAGTAAAGGAGGGCTTAAGCTGATTACAGGTTTTAGGGTTAGCCCAGTGGGATGGCTCATTATCCCAATTTCCCCTACTAGCCTCCCATATACATTTATTATATTTGGAGTCTCTAGTCAATTGGATAAGCCCGGTTTAAATGGGTTTCCAGTCAGTGGCAAATTCTGCACAATATAGGTCAGGCCTGGTTCCACAGTCTTCCTATCTCCAGGGTGTATCAGTGTAGGGACACATATAAAAGTGTATTTTATGTTCTTCAGCTAGGTTTCTTTCATGGGACCCTGATGGCATGGCAAGGGCTAGATCAAAGCTCAGCCTAGGATACCATGTGTTTGGGGAAACTGTCTGGGATGTTTTGGCCAAGACATATCCATATTCATCCCATAGAACCCATGTGTTATTTATAGGGTCATGCAGGTTGTAGGGAGTTGTAGGCCCCAGTACATACAGTCAGAAAAGTAGCAATTCCAAAGATCTGGATCATAGGTGGTTTTTTTGTAACTTCATCCTTAAGAGGTTATAAGTTTTATGGATCTCCAGGATTTACAGTCATCTGTAGCAGGTGTAGCTGGCTTGGCATGGGAATCGTGCAACCAGGCAGTTATTCCATCCACTTTCAGTGCAGACAGAGTGGTCAGGAACATGGTGTATGGCCACTTTCAGAAAGGTTCCAGAAAGTGGGCTCCATGTCTTTGTATGTAAACAGCATCCCCAAGCTGGAACCGGTAGAGAACTTCAGTGGTGCCTAGAGTATAAAGGGCAGATAGTTGAGACTAGATATCTCTCTGTATAGTCTGCAGACTAGACAAGACTAGATATCTCTTTGTATAGTCTTCAGCCTGGCAACAATTGCCCAGTCTGAGTCTATGGTTAAGTCTAGATCTGGACCTGTGGCCCCCACTGTGGCTGATGACCCTTACATGATTTCAAAAGGGTTTAGTTTAAGCCTATAGGGAGTGGCCTGGGCTCAGAACAGGGCTAAGCGAAGGAGTACCACCCAATCTAAGCCAGTCTCTAAGGTTAATTTAATCAGGGTCTCTTTTATAGTTCTATTTTTTCTTTCTACCTGTCCTGAACTTTGGGGATGATAGGCACAATGTAATTTCCAATTGGTCCCGAACACTTTAGCTAAGCTGACTAACCTGGGCCCTAAAAGTGGGCCCATTGTCTGACCCTATGACCTGTGGAATTCCAAACCTGGGGAAGATATCTTTCAGTATCTTCTTAGCCACTTTTGCGGAAGTCTTGCGCTTGGTGGGGAAGGTTTCCATCCATCCTGAAAAGGTATCTACAAAAACTTACAGATATTTATAGCCATATTTACCAGGTTTTACTTCTATGAAATCTACTTCCTAAAACAAACCTGGATGTTTTTCTCTAGGTCTCTTATCAAGTCTGGTCCATGATCTAAAGGCATTTACCTGAGCACAAACTTGACAGCTGGTTATTACTTGATCTAATTAGTTCTGGAAAGAACATCCTGGACCTTTTAACAGCTTCAACTAACTTTTTTTTTTTTTTTACCCTAGGTGAGTCCATTAGTGCATCTGTTGAATCAGTTGCAAAGCAGCATTTTTGGGGAGTATTGTTTCCCCTTTTAGTGTCTTCCAATGTCCATGCCTATTTTGTAATTGGTGGGATACTGAGAGATGAGGTTTTCTTAGCTGAGTATTGTAGGTCAAGCCATCCTTTGGTCCAGTTATTTTCCAGTTTGTCTATGACTTTCGTTACCAGGATGGAGGCTGAATGTAGCAAGGCAACTGTTCTTGCAACTTGATCTGCCATATTATTTCTCCGGGTTATTGGGAGTCTCCTTTTTGGTGTGCTGGGCAGTGGATGATGCTTACATTTTTGGGCAGGGAGAGTGCTTCTAGCAGCTTAGTTATTTCTCCCTTATTTTTTATTTCTTTTCCTTCTGAGGTTAAAAATCCCCTTTGTTGGTATATGGCCTCATGTATATGGGCCGTGGCAAAGGCATATCTACTATCAGTGTAGATATTATTTTCTGTCTTTTCCTAGATTGAGGGCTTGACTTAAAGCAATTCTGCTTTCTGAGCAGAGGTACCGGGTGGCAGGGCTTTCACCAATATTATCTGTTTTCTATCCACTATTGTCACTCCTGCCCTCTTTTGTCTGTCCATTAAGAAGCTGCTCCCATCTGTGAACCATGTTACCTCTACATCTGGCAAGGGCTGGTCAGTTAGATTCTTTCTCCATCTGTGTTCTCTTGCCAGAATCTACTGGCAGTCATGAAGGGGAGCATTCATGTCTGGATCAGGAAGCAAGAAAGGTGGATTAAGTCCCGTGAGTGGGCTAAAGGTGATGCAATCAGTATTTAGAAGCAGGACTGGTAGTGGGTCATTCTGGCATTGGTGAGCCAGCAGTTTGGGGACTGTTCGATGAAGCTCTCTAAAGCATGTGGAGCTGTAATAGTCAAATTTTGCCCCAAAGTCAGTTTTTCAACATCTTTTACTAATAGGGCAGTGGCAGCCACTAATTTTAGGCATGCAGGCCATCTGGCAGCCCCTGGGTCCAGTATTTTTTGATAAATAGGCTATAGGCCATTTCCATGGGCCTAGTCTCTGGGTCAGTACTCCCTTGGCAATTTCCCTGTACTCATCCTTAAACAGCTGAAATGGTCTGCTAATGTCTGGACGTCCAAAGGCTGGTGCTGACAGAAGAGCCATTTTAATATCATCAAAGGCCCTCTGTTTTCACTCACTCCAATGGAAAGGATGGCTCTTCCCTTGTGAGAGTGTAAAGCAGTGCCACAATCTCAGCAAAGTCTGGAATCCAAAGTCTGAAAAAAACAGCAGTGTCAAAGAATTTCCTCATCTGTTTGCAGCTTTTAGGCATAGGTAGGGCCAGCGTTATCTATTTCCTGGCCAGTAACCCAGGTACCTTACCTCCTTTTGGCAGATTTGAGCCTTTTTAGCAGAGGCCCAATAGCCCAGGTGTTCCAGTTCCCACAATAGCTGCTCAGTCCCTTGAAGATATAATTGGTCAGTTTCTGCAGCAATGAGAAGGTCATCTACATACTGCAAGAGAGTTATCTGGGGATTTTGTGTTCTAAATCCTGTCAGGGCTTCATGAAAGAAGCTTGGGATAGCTGTGTCCAAGTCAGTTTCCCCAATATGCCCTGATCAGGATCTTTCCATTTGAAGGTAAAATATCCTGGCTAGTAGGTGCCGGGGGAAGGCAGAAGAATGTGTCCTGTCCTTTAGGTCTAGGACAGTGTACAAGTCCTGGTTGGGGGCAGAGTACTCAACAAGGTGTAAGGGTTAGGCACTGTTGGGTGTAAGTCTTTTACTTGCTTCTTTTACTTTTGTTTACTTCCCTCAGATCCTGAACCAGTCAATAATCCTGTGTCCCAGGCTTCTTGACTGGCTAGTAAGGGAGTGTTTCAGGCAGACTTGCAAGGTCTAAGAATTCCTAGTTGGAGGAGCTGTTTAATGTGAGGTTTGATGCCAGCATGGGCTTCTTTGGACATTGGATACTGCCTTATTGCCACTGGGTGTCTTGGGCTTTGAGCTCAATGATTATTGGAGGCTGATGGATAGCCCTTCCTATTCCTGCTACTTCTGCCCATGCCAAAGGAAAGGCTTGTAGCCATCTGTCCCCTGTTTGCATCTGGCTTCTGGGTTCCTATGGGTGGTACTCTTTGTCCAATTATAGCATTAATAAATGGATAGGCTTTCCATTGGGACCTTTAATTTGTGGCCCCTCAGAGAGAAAGTGAATTTGGGCCCTCATCTTAGATAATAAGTCTCAACCCAGCAGGAGATGGGGCAATCTGGAATTACCATAAAAGATTGGGATACCCAGCCTGTCCCTAGATCCGCAGATCTTTGGTTAGTCCATGAGTAGCCCTGGGCACGCAGGACCTTTTATTTGATAAAGGCCCATCAATATGGAGTAGCACCGAGTGTTGGGCCCCTGTATTGACCAAGAACTGGGTGGGTTGCCCCTCCACTTTCAAAGTTACACTTGGCTCAGGGAGGGGTTCCAAGCGCCCTGACCTTCCTAGTCTTCATCTTCCTCCAGGGCTAATACCTTGGGGCGGGTCCCCTGATCATTCTATTGGTGACTGTTCTTGTGAGCCCCTGGCCCTCGTGGCTTTCTGTTGGGGAAATCAGGAGCCCAGTGACCCATCTCCTTACAGTATGCACACTGGTTCTTTTTCAGTGGAGCCCTCTTTTTTGTTTTAGTTCCCCCTCAGGTTTCTCTCACTACTGTGGCCAGGATCCATTGGAGGTTTTTATCCTGCCTCCTTTCTCTTTCCATGTCTTTTATTTTTTTTCTTGTTCCCTTTCTTTTCTTTCCTCTTTTTCTTCTTTCATTTCTCTCTGGTTGAACACTCATTCTGCTACTTGCACTAATTCCCTTAACGTCTTATCCTGCAATCCACCCATCTTCTGTAACTTTCTACGAATATCTTTGCTGGACTTCTCTACAAAGGCCAAAGCTACATTTGGCGATAATCACTATTTTCAGGATCATATGGAGTGAATTGTCTAAAAGCCTCCATGAGTCGCTCTAGGAATGTGGAGGCAGACTTTGCCTAACTTCCCTTACCTTGGCCAAATAAGTGGGCTTCCTAGCAGCCCCTTTGAGACCCACCAACAGAGCCTGGCAATAGACCTTGAGGTTCTTCCTACCTTCAAGCATATTGAGGTCCCACTCGGGTCTTTTGAGGGGGAAGGCGTCATCAGTGCAGGCAGGGTTTTGAGTTGGGTTTCTGGTATCTCCCAGTAATATATTTTTCTGGGACTCTGGCAGGATTCCCTTCCATTCCTCAGTAGTTAAGAGCACCTGCAGCAACCGCTGACAATTGTCCCAGGTGGGCTGAGGAGTAAAAAGAACTAACTCTAAGAGATTGGTTAACTCTAGGTTGTAGACAGAAAAGGGAGGGTGTTGAGCCTTCCAGTTGTATAGATCTGCAGTGGCGAAAGGCCAGTACTGCATTTCCCAATTTCTCTGATTATCTCTGGGTCGGCCCATGGCCCTGCAGCGGAAGTGCATTAGTGGTATCCACGGTAGCACCTTGTCAGCTGCAAGTAGCCTTTTTAGGGCCCTCCCTAAGTGCCTCAGGGAGTGGAGAGTATAAGGAAGTTGGAGACCTCCAGTCCTCAGCCCCTCCAGGGGGAGATGGGAGCAACAGGGGCAACTGGAATTGGTGGGGGTGGAAGAAGACCAGGAGACGGATCATTGCAATGGCAAAAGGTTTATTTTCCGGGCCATTGCATGATGGGGCCACCCTATAAATCAGAAAAGAGCAGCCACAAGAAACAAAAACCTTGGGTTTTTTTTAGGGAAAAAAAATGCAGGGAAGGTCATGGGGTTTAGTTGTGGCAACTTGGGATTGGATGAAGAAGCTATAAGGTAACTGACTTCTAAAATAATTGGTTACTATTAGGTGCTCACTTTTTAGTCCTGCTAAGTGTGAATGCGGCTGTAATTACAGGTAGGGATGAGGGATGATTAAACTTCATCCTTGAAGTCTGAGGCTGCCAGTTTTTGAGGTCAGGGGCTACTCAGAAGAATGCTTAAGATCATCTGGGTTGGTTGCTAAGAAATTCTATCTTGCAGACAAAAGTCTGGTCATTCTTTTTGCTGGGCAAAGGTTGTTGCTTGCTCTCCCCCCCCCTTTTTTTTTATCTCTGTCTTCACAGACAGCCAGCGTCACATCCCTCTGTTTTCTGGAGGAGTTAGAAAACATCCCTCTGTTTTCTAAGAGGCCTTAGCTTGACATGGGCCTAGAACTGAAAAGTATAGGTTTTGGAAGACAAATAGGTTACAAAGTTTGTCTGATCCTTTCAGTAAACTAGCCAAAATAAAACAGCTAGCCACAATGTTGTACAAAGGGAGGAACCAGAGGACAAGAAAGAGGGGAGGACACAGAGGGCAGGAAAGAGGGGAGGAGACAGAGGGCAGGAAATGAGTGGGAGAAAAGAATGATAAGAGCTTGGAGAGCTGGAATACAGAACTTGGAAATATGTAGAGATGGACTGGACATAATATTTCACAAAAAGCAACTATAATGGCTAAAATCTAAATGATTAGGAAACTATGAGTGCTTGCAGGTTTAGGAGGGAGTAACTATTGCCCAGCATTGTGTTCAAGGTTAACTAAATAAACCCAATCCCTGTGTTATACAGCAGTGTAGGATTAACGGCAGATTTACCAGAAGATAAATCAATAGTAAATAGTCACAACAATTGGTCTCCAAATAATCTAAGAATCCATACCCCTTAAATCATACTTTATCATAATTTGCTGGGGGAGGAATAAGCTCCCAGTTAAGAAATCCAAACTTAAAACCTAAAAATTTACTCCTAGGTAAATTACTGTCTCTTTAAGACAGACTCTTAAACCCTCCCAGGAGCAAAAGAGAGCCTCCTGTGGGCAGACCTGAGACTTAAGAAAACTGGCTGCTGCTGCTGCAGCATATTTGAGGGGTAAACAAGCATCACTTCATTATACTGTGGCTGGCTCATCCATGGCAGGAAAGAAAGAAACTGGAGGCAGATAGACTTCTAGACAGAGTTTGGCCTAAACTGCATGTAAAATTAAAAAAGAAAATGCCATGGCAGAGGGTTTTTAATCCCTTTTGGCTTCATTTTGGCTGTCATAGTCATGAATCTGGTTGCAATATTTTTAATGGTGTTAGTTCTTCTCCATACCTTCTCCAAGAAAGTTGAAGGAGAAAACGGGAAAAAAAAAAAAAAACAAGGATTGGAATCCTAAGTTACAGTCAAGAAAAAGACACTTTTTCTAATAATTAGATTGACAACAGCTAAAATTCAAAGATCTCTGGACATAAGACAGTAGTCAGCTCTTTCTGGTAAGGGTCCAATTCAGTAAAACATCAATAAAAATAACCAACTGGGCTTTGTTTCAGCGTAAATTGGAACAACTGACCCCAAACTTTCTTGTTTCCTTGTTTGATTTTTATTTTAAGGCTTAAAGTTACAATTGTACTGAATTGAAATAAGGCACATGCCTTTGTTGCAAACACAAAGTAAAATAAATAAATAAATAAATAAATAAATAAATAAATAAATAAATAATACAAGCAGATCTCTGAGTTCCGATTCAAGCTTATTTATGTAATAAAAGCCAGGATAGCAACTCCTGCTGTTTAGTCATTTGCAGAGATACTCTAAGATTCAAAATGACAACATTTTTCTATGCTTACCATGTAAATTCTTTCACATGGTAATAATAGATGTTAATATTAATAAATAATATTAATTATTAATTAATAATAGATTTTATGTCCTTACTCATCTATAGGTGGGATTCACATCATTTTTAGGTTTATGTAAAGAGAGATAATATCACATTGATCTGAAAACTGCCTTATCCTTTTAAATATGAATTATTTTCATGAGGGAAAATGTTGGTCCTGTGTATGGAAAAAAGACACAAGAGTCTTAAAGATGGCAAAGTACATGCTAACCTAGTTTAATTCTAAAAACTCAAAAATTATATTCATATGTTTAAAAAAACAAAATTGTCCATCCCACATTAAAAATAGGGCAAGCCGAGAGTAGCCAAAACCAATTTAAAGATACAAAATGCATAGGATATACTTAATGCTAAGGGTAAGAGAGTTTACATGCTAATGCTCAGAGAGCTTATATAAAGTTTGGCTATCAAGGTATAACTGTCCAGTCTGTATAAAAAAGGGGCAAGCCAAAAAATAACCACTATCAATGTAAAGCACAGCTACAAGATGCCTATGGTATGCTTAAATAATAAGGGTAAGAGGGAGTTAAAATTAATTTAGGCTATAAAAGCATAACTACCCATTCTATATAAACAAGGGGATAGGACAAATAGCTGCAACATATATAAAAATATAGGACTAAACCTCAAAACCAATAAAATATATCTACAGTATGCATATATTCTGAATTTAAAAAGGAGACTTTATAAAGTTTACTTAAAACATGCATTTTCCATTGCTCAAGGTATCTAGCTTGTCTCTCTAATGGGAGGCTTCTCTAGGGAAATAAGTACCAACTTTGGCCTAATACAACAGGCATGCAAGAGCCCAAAAAGATATTTTAATCTATCCAAACTTCTTTTGCTTTCAACATGATAATGATCATATGTTCAATAAAAATGGTAACATATATTGCTAATCCCTTTACTTGGGAACAACTCTAAAACTGACTGAGACAATAAAATGTGTTTATAGCCAAAACTTCAACAATATTTGGCCAATAAATCCTTGGCTTTAATATCCTCAATATTAAATGCTAAATATTTAATATTAAAGGTTAATATTGCTAACCTTTTAATTGCTGTAGATTAAATTGGCTGACATTTAACATTCATCCTCCACATCTCTTACATTCATAGTTTTAGAACACTATAATGCTTAAGAGAAATTATAAGTTTGCAAAACAGAAGAACTGGACTCCAGAGATGCTAGATCAAACCTGACAGAATCATTCTTCAGCATGCTAAGATATTGCCACATCTGTTCCAGCATCTTGCATGTTCCAGCATTCTGCTTTTTCCTGCCTCAACTGCTTCAATTGCTATTTCTCATCAAAGCCTGCTCCCAAAAGAACTTTGAAGAAAGCTACTAATCTTAATTTGTCCAGCATTTTAGACTGTTCCAAAAAGGACTTTTATTAAGCCTAAAATTGCTCAACCTTCAAAGACTAGACCACAAATGATATTGCTTGCTTCATTAACTATTTTTTACCCAATTTTACTTGAGCCCCCTACAGGATTTCTACATGTGTAAAATGTCAGCTAGAAGAAATCCATGAGAACAATGTCCAGTTTTCCTAAAAGGGGGTTGGGTATGTTTTTGGTTGTTTGCTATGCCTACGAAATTTTATTGTCTTTGTGAGATGTTTATTATTAATGGTCTTCTTCAAAGAGAAGCAAGGAATATACAGGAATATCTATAGAAATAGAAAAAAAAGATTATTGAATCTACTCAACTTAAGCTTTTATTTGTTATTCTCAAATAAGGTTATTTTTAACTCATTGCTAAAGGATTTTGTGTATTGATGCAAAAATAAGTCAATTTTTGATACATTGGTATAAGCTTTAGTATATTGATACAAATTCAGGTTATTTACAAAACTTTTAAACTGCTATTAAAAACTGGTTAGGGTATTAGGTAATGCAAGTTAATTGCTAATTATTCAACTCATAGTCATGTCTTTCACTAGTCTACTTTATCACAGGTGTATAATTCCTAGGTTTAACAAATAAGATTTTGTAGACAGATTGATTACATAAATATAGGTAGTCTTCAAAAACTTCAGAGACTAACAGAATATGGCTTTTTAAGTGTCTTTATTATTTTAAAGATTATTTGACAATGAGACAAGTCATTTCCTGGCAGCACCCCACCTATCTGAAAGAAGATAATGAGCATCGAAGAACCTCCATATGGAGATGTCTACAAATGTGGCAACAAGCCACTCAGGTAAAGAAATTACCCTTGCTTCACAACAGAATAAATCTGCTAAAAATGTGCAAGTTTAAATGCAAGACAAGTCTGCTGCTGAACTTGTTACCAAGACAGGGTAAATCCCAAATAGTTCCTATTTCACATATATCTCTGTCAAATATTCTCAGCCTGAAGGCCAAAGATGGTGCTCCCATGTTATAAAGTGTTATGGGTAACTGTTCAGGCACATTATCTCTGTCAATTTTTATTTTTTGGAAGCTATTAGCTTGCAATTCCTATTTACTGTAATAGCTAATTTCATTTTCTTCTCAAATCTCTGATGGGGATGAAGACCAAATAGTTATAGTGCCACAATAAGCTTGAGTTGTTTAGAAGTTAAGAAATCTTTCATATAGGTAATACCAATAAGGATAAAAGTTAACTTAGGTATAGAACTTTTAACTTGTCAAGATAGATAGGATAATCAAATAACTTTCTCCTAAGTTGCTAAATACACATGGACTGGACAGTGCATATATAGATTTTACCTAACAGTTTTCATAATTATTATTGTATGGAAAGAATATAAGCCTTTAATTGGACTTAAAGGGGAAATGTTGGTGTAATATTCTTTTAAAATGTATGCACCTTACTCTTGTTCATTCAAATGCTGATTTTCCCCCCCCCACACACACACTCTGGTTTCAATCTGGGTATTTCATTGTGATAAGCAGGCCAAAATAAAACAACTAGCCATAATGTTATGCAAAGCGAGGAACTACAGGAAAGGAAAGAGGGGAGGAGCCAGAGAGGAGGAAATGAGAGGGAGACAAATATGAGAGAGCTTGGGGAGAGACTGGAATACAGATCTTGGAACTAAGTGGGGATGGACTGGATATAATATTTCACAAATATTATAAATATTTAGGGTAAAATAGGGTAAATAAAATAGGATAAAATCTAAATGTTAGGAAACTATGAGTGCTTGGAGTTTTAGGAGGGAGTAACTACTACCCAGCATTGTGTTCTAGGTTAACTAAATAAACCCAGTCTCTGTGTGGAGATTTCTTTATATGGGTGTTTAGGATTAACAGCAAGCTTTGCTAAAGATGATTATTAGAAAATATTAATCTCACATATAACAGTTTTTGACAGGCCGAAGGAAGGTTCAGTTAACGCCCAAACAAGGGACCTTGAAAAAGAGGGGCAACATGAGAAAGACTGGTTTTTGGAGCTCCAGATGCCTGACAAAAAAAAAAAAAAATGTGCTTCCTGATGACTGCCCATTGCAGGGAGGAAGACAAGGAAGGCAGACA
The DNA here is from genome assembly GCF_030254825.1 of Meriones unguiculatus. NCBI lineage: Eukaryota > Metazoa > Chordata > Mammalia > Rodentia > Muridae > Meriones > Meriones unguiculatus. Next base: position 5,797,001 of record NW_026843711.1, read on the forward strand.
TCAAAATCATGGGGCAGAGAAATTGAACAGAGATGTTAATGAGGACTTTAAAGTCAATGCTAATAAAAGGGAGTTTTGGGGAGAAATGCCCTCATCAATTTCGTTTGTAAATGAAGTTTGTCCCTGGTTCCCAGTTGAAGGTACCAACAACCTGGAAACTTAGAAAAATGAATCCCACAAGATAAAGGGGTACTTGGGGAAATCAGAGGAGTCAAACAGGCAGAGAAGTACTTCTAAGGTTATTTTAAATGTTCATAGAGGAGCTCAAATAGATTCCTGTAATTTTAGAGCAGAAAATAATTTAAGAGCTAGATAGTGAAAATGAAACAGAGTCAGAGGAAGAAACTGCCAAGACTCATAATTCAGACTGGCTTCCTGTGCCCTGTGACCCCATGGCTTTCCCTGCCACATGTGCAGGAGATATGGAACCACGGCAGGTTCTCATAGAGAAAGTCCAATTAGAAAGGGAACAAGTTCAGTAATTAAGGGAATTACAGAAATTAAATTACACAACAACAATAATAATAATAGTGATAAGAAACAATAAAAGAGTTGCTTGCAATTGGAAATTTTAAAGTATGTTTTTGACTGTTAAAATTATAAATGTAGTTTCTTTACGATTTCACTACTAAAGAAGATGCTTTGATTTAATATTACAAAAATATTTAATCTTTTTAATTTGTTTAAAAAGCAGGTACCTCCATTTATTTTCCTTTGCTTCTGTATTTGTTTGTTTGCTTGTTTGTTTTTGTCTGCCAGATTCTGTTTTGGTTTCAGGTTTTGCTTTGCTCACAACCTCTCGGAAATTGGAGAGTTTCCAATCTGGTCCATGGAATTTCCAGAATGCTCCAATTCCAGAGAAACAGGCCCATAAAGGTTGTATGCATTTTGGGACCAGTAGAGAGGGTCTGGTCACTGTGACCCCATTCTGTGTGATAAGAGGGCTGCTGTAGCCTGATCTCCATCTGGAAGCTGTGGAAAGTGCCATGAGGGTTTTGCTAATTCTGGAATTTATGTGTGTGGAGGGCACCCATGAGAAGGTCCACACCTTCTGGAATCTGTGGGACTTGTGTCTGGTAGGGGCTGGTCTAGTCCTGGTATTTGGGTATTCTGGTTATTCCAAGGTGACAATGTTGGATTTCTGTATTCCTTATGCATCTCTTTGTGGGTGTATATTTATCTGTAGACTTGGATATTTTTAGACATGCAACAATTTGAATGAACACCTCTGAGTTTGATCCTGGACCATCAGAGTTAACTTCTATAAAACATTTTAAAATTTATCACATATTTCAAAATTGTAAACCTTGTGAGGTTCAACAATGAACTTAAAACATTTTCTCAAACCATTGTAGGAAATAAAAAAACATAAGTGTTTATTTTATTAATTTTACAAAGTAAAACCAAGCCATGCTGTTTAAGCCAATTACACAAACACAGCAGTTATTAAAATATATCATGTAAAAAAACCTATAAAATATGTTGTTTTTCATTTAAAAATGCTAGAGATTCTTCAAAGCAAAATGTTTTTTATGTTTTTTTTTGTTTGTTTGTTTGTTTGTTTTTTGTTTTTTTTAATAGGAAAAAAATAACTACAGTTCCATGTAGCCCAGGGTTATTCAGGGTTATATTCAGATCATTGTTAACCATTATATAAAATATATGCCTGGCTGCCAGTACCTAAATAAATGATTTAATACTCTTCCTTTCTGGCCTATACATTTGATATAGCCAAAGTAGTGCATTTTTGCTGAGGGCTACAGGCTAAGATTAGGTCTATGTTTAATAAAACCTTTGTCCTTTAATTTTTTTTGCTCTTAAGTTTTACTACAATATGATAGGATTAAAAAGATTTGCTAGCCCTTTATAAATATGTTTACTTAAAACTTTTGCTGTGATTTCAGTTTAAAAAGAGCAGATTTATGTATTTATTTATTTATTTTTATAATTTTATCTTTTTTCTTATCAGTTACATTTTATTAACTCTGTATCCCAGTTGTATCCTGCTCCCTCATTCCCTCACAATCCCACCCTCCCTCCCTTATCTTCACCCTGCCCCTTTCCAAGTTCACTGATTGGGGGGACCTCCTCCCCATTCATCTGATCCTGTTTTATCAGGTATCTTCAGGACTGGCTGCAAGGTCCTCCTCTGTGGCCTAACCGGACTGTTCCTCCATTGGTGGGGGGAGGTCAAAGAGCCAGCCATTGAGTTCCTGTTAGAAATAGTCCTTGTTCCCCTTACTATAGGAAACCAATTGGTTACTGAGCTACCACAGGCTACATCTGAGTAGAGGTTCTAGGTTATATCCATACATGGTCCTTAGTTGAATGTCAGTCTCAGAAAAGACAGTGTGTCCAGATATGTTTGGTCCTTGTGGAGCTCCTATCCTTTCCATATCAGAATAACTCCCCTTCTTTCTTATGATTCCCTGTACTCTGCCAAAGGTTTGGTCATGAGTCTTTGTATCTGCTTTGAAAACACTGCTAGTTAGAGTCTTTCAGATGCGCTCAGTAGACTCCTGTCATACGTTCAATGCACATCCCATCTGTCTTTCTAAATGAGGATTGATCATCTTACCCCATGTCCACTCTCTTGATTATCTTTTTTAGGTGTATAGATTTCATTATGTTTATACCATGTTTGTCTTTCTCCTTCTTGTATATTTCACTCAGAATGATCTTTTCTAGATCCCACCATTTGCCTGCAAATTTCATGATTTCCTCCCTTTTGATTGCTGAGCAATATTCCATTGTGTAGAAATACCACAATTTCTGTACCCATTTCTCCGTTGATGGACATCTGGGTTGTTTCCAGGTTCTGGCTATTACAAATAAAGCTGCTATAAACATGGTTGAGCAAGTATCCCTTTTGTGTACTTGAGCAAAATTTGATTTTATACCTAGCAGTGTTATAGCTGGGTCTTGAGGAAGCACTATTCCTAATTGTCTAAGAAAGGGCCAGATAGATTTCCAAAGTGGTTGTACCAGTTTACATTCCCACCAGCAGTGGAAGAGGGTTCCCCTTTCTCCACAACCTCTCCAGCATGTGTTGTCACTTGAGTTTGTCATCTTGGCCATTCTGATGAGTGTGATGTGAAATCTCAGGGTCGTTTTGATTTGCATTTCCATGATGGCTAATGAGGTTGAGCATTTCTTTAAGTGTTTCTCTGCCATTCAATATTCCTCTGTCAAGAATTCTCTGTTTAGCTCTGTTTTCCCTTATTTAATTGGATTACTTGGTTTGCTGCTTTTCAGCTTCTTTAGTTCTTTGTATATACAGGACTTTGTATATTAGTCCTCTGTCAGATAAAGGGTTAGTGAAGATTCTTTCCCAATCTGTAGGTAGTTGTTTTGTTTTGATGATGGTGTTCTTTGCTTTACAAAAGCTTTTCAGTTTCATGAGATCCCATTTATTGGTTGTTGATCTTAGAGCTTGTGGTGTTAGTGTTCTATAGGAAGTTGTCTCCTGTGCCAATGAGTACTAGGATGTTCCCCGCTTTTTTTTTTTTTCTAACAGATAGAGAGTTTCTGGTTTTATGTTGAGGTCTTTGATTCACTTGGACTTTAGTGTTGTGCAGGGTGACAAATATGATATATTTTCATTTTTCTGCATATAGACATCCAGTTGGATCAGCACCAGTTGTTGAAGATGTTGTCTTTTCCATTGAATGGTTTTGGCTTTTTTTGTCAAAAATCGAGCATTCATAAGTATGTGGGTTTATTTCTGGGTCTTCTATTTGGTTCCATTGATCCTCCTTTCTGTTTCTATGCCAATACCATGCAGATTTTATAACTCTTGCTCAGTAATACCGATTGAGATTGGGGATGGAGATACCTCCAGATGATCTGTTGTGCACAGGATCATTTTGGAGATTCTGGGGTTTTTTGTTTCTCCATATGAAGCTGGGAATCGTTTTTTTTTTTTGTTTGTTTGTTTGTTTTTTCCCAAGGTCTGTAAAGAATTGTGTTTTTATTTTGATGGGAACTGCATTGAATCTGTAGATTGCTTTTGGCAGATTGCCATTTTCACAATGTTAATCCTACCAATCCATGTGCACTGGAAATCTTTCAATCTTCTGATATCTTCTTCAATTTCTTTCTTCAGAGACTTGAAGTTTTTCTCAAACAGGTCTTTCACTTGCTTGGTTAGTGTCACCCCAAGGTACTTTATGTTATTAGTGGCTATTTTAAAGGGTGTTGTTTCCCTGATTTCTTTCTCAGCCCTTTTGTCTTTGGTATACAGGAGGGCTTCTGATTTTTTTTAGTTGATTTTGTTTCCTACCATTTTGCTGAAGGTGTTTATCAGCTGGAGGAGTTCTCTGGTTGAACTTTTGGGGTTGCTCATATATACTATCATATCTTCTATGAATAGTGACACTTTGACCTCTTCCTATCCGATTTGTATTCTCTTGATCTATTTTAGTTGTCTTATTGCTCTAGCAAGGACTTCCAGCACTATGTTGAAGGGATATGGAGAGAGTGGGCAGCCTTGTCTTGTCCCTGATTTCAGTGGGATTGATTTAAGTTTCTCTCCATTGAGTTTGATGTTAGCTATAGGCTTGCTGTGTATTGCCTTTACTATGTTTAGATATGTGCCTTGTATCTCTGATCTCTCCAATACTTTAAACATGAATGGGTGTTGGACTTTGTCAAATGCTTTTTTAGCATCTAAGGAGATGATCATGTGGTTTTTCTCCTTCAATTTGTTTATGTGGTGGATTACATTGATGGATTTTCTTATGTTGAACCAAGCTTGCATGCCTGGGATGAAGCTTACTTGGTCATGGTGGATGATATCTTTGATATGTTCTTGGATTCAGTTTGCAAGTATTTTATAGAGTATTTTAAAAGAGCAGATTTAAAGTCATGCTAAAGATTATAGTTGAGTACAAGATTGAGTTTTACTTAGTCTCTTTGTTTAGGCAGGTTTTTTGTTTGTTTGTTTGTTTAAGGTGAACTCTAAAATTACTAACCATAATCTTTGCCTATGTACATCTACCTAAAATTTGGTTCTAAAACATAGACTTAAAAAATATAAAAAATTAAGACTATAAGTTTTAGAGCAGATGATGAAAGTAGACAAAGAGCAGATGGATTTTGGCATACAGAAACCAAGAAAACTTTTGCTAAAGTAAAATGAGTGATCCATTATCAAATGAATGGCATGGAGACAACCCTGTACTCATATGGCAATGAGTATCTGTCTGTTTTTTTGTTTGTTTGTTTGTTTGTTTTGTTTTGTTTTGTTTTTTGTTTCCCAAGAAAATGGTGGATCTATATGGCTCCTGGGATCTGATGTATCAAGTGGATTTTCTTCTGACAATGGTAATGATGTCAATGAAGATCTCTAAGGTCAAGATGTTGGTTTATTGGTTCTAAGTACCTAATCCACCTCTACTACATCCAGTTTCCTGGGATGATGCAAAAGTCTTTGTTTATGTCAACAACACTTGGTTGCTGGGTTTTCTTGCTTTTGAAGGAACACAAGTAAAACACACTCTTAACTTTTCAGGAATAGGAAAATTTCATCCTCTTTGCTTTACCAGAGAGAGTATTCATTACAAGCACTTACCAGTCTCCACTGTCCAGGTCATAGGTCAGAATGCCTACTATTTTAAGTTGGGGCTGTAGCTCTAGCCTCCCTTTGCATGCAGGCAAAATGGAACATTGGAGGGATATAATTGTCCCTTCCTATGGGAGTTAGGATTGACAGTCTTACATCTCTAATGAGTTACCCACCCTGTGAGAAAGGGGATCAATGCAGTTGTCCTCAACTGATGGTTCCTTGGACAAGATGCATCAGAGAAATGCCTACCAGCTACTCCTGGGACAATGACCCTGCATTTACCATCGTAGACAGGACTAGTCTATCATTAAGGGTATGAAGGTCTTGGCCTCTCATAAAGGCAATCTCAATTCCTTTGTTTTAGAAAAAGCCAATAGTGCTGGACTTTGGAGTACTTCAAATAAAAACTGGCAAACCTATGTATGGAAATTGGGGGCTGCATTGGGATATATAGGCATTCTCTCTGTGAATGCAAGTAGCTTTGAAAAATCAAGCATACCTCTTTTGGCATGGGTTAATCCTCCTTATTTACTGCTAATTGCAAACATTTTAGCAAGACATTTTAAGAACAATGCTAGCTATTCAATTAAATGTGTATATTACAATCTTACTAAATATGTTAGTGCTGACAATAAGGCTTTTCAGTATTAGTTGTTAAGCAACCTGCTTTTTTTATGATTCCTGTTAGGGTTTCTGATTCTTGATATGAAAACAGAATTTAATTCGTCTCAGGTTCAGAATCACGTTACTTGTATTTAATCTAGCAAAAACTTCTCATTAGACATATTAACAATGAGAAGTAAGATCCCTGATGAAGAATCTGCCAATAAACCTAGGTTAGAATTGGCCAATACAACCTGGGATATATTTACTTGCCTCAGGAGGCCTTTCCATCCTTTGCCTCTGTGTTTAAGTGGGGAATGACACTTTCGGGCATGGTAGGTATGGGTTTGTTGGCTGTGCCTGCCTTCCTTGTGTGTTCCAGTTCTTTTTACAACAAGATCAATGCATGCAAGTCCAGTTGCATGAATTCAAATTAAAGATCTCTAACAACTCATTTGATATGGAGGAAAGTCAGTGATGGGTAAGAGTAAAATTGTGTTTTTTCCAATGTAAGAAAGAGGCTCATAAATATTGCATCCTAGGCCTTGATGACAAGAAAGGAAAAATTCACATTTATCCAATATAAGACAGGTTCTCCATTAAACAAAGGGGAAGCTGAAGGAGTCTGGTAATTGGAATTCTGCCTCCTGGACATGGCAGATGTGGGTCATATCTAAATTCCATGTCTCAGAGACTATCCTTGGTCATCTCTGCATGTGGGCTGTTTTAAGACTAAGAAGTTTATAGCAACCTCCCTGTAACCTTGAGAACCAGACAGCAAACTTCATGGAACATTGAGTGAATTCCTGATGTCTTGCCAGGTGGCACATAAATGTTGCTACTGTGAAAAAAAATTTTGCTTGTACCCTTTATAAGTGCTTTGTAAGTGTTGTTTGCACATTCAGTAAACTGAGAATTGAAAAGGAATATCTCTTGTCTTCATTCTTTATCTTTCTGTTACATTTACACTCCCACTAACGGTAGAAACTGTTAGACTAGCCCATAGGACTGTCATGTTGCCTTCTCTTTTCCCTGCTCTTAAAGACTCAGTACCCCAGGAAACCCCTGACCCTGCCAGCCAATTTTATCATTAAGAACATGAAGGTATATTTAGTCAGTTATCCAGTATCTTCTCAATTCAAAATCACAAATTAGGAAATTTCAGATATAAGACCACAGTAGGAAACCTCTTTGCCATTCGGTACATTCTCCTTAATCCCACATTCCCAGACATTTACTCACTGGGAAATAAAAAGAGCTAGAGAGACAGCTTCAGAAATAGAGAGACCTAGACCCATAGAAACAAAGATGCAAAGTGACAGAGACCAAGAGACAGACTCTATTCTGTCTGGTCACTTTCTTTGGCATAGCAACATCACAGCACACTCTCCTATGATATAACTCCAAAAGGAATTATATTACCTAACAAGGCCATACTGACTAACCATTCCCAGGCTTTTCTCTGGGCACTCCATATGTAAATAGATGAGCTTCAATGGGACATTGCAAGTCAAATCACCAGGAAGTAGAAGAAGATGGAGGGACTTCTAGGCTAAAAGAACATATTTATTCTGAAAGTTTGTCATCCAATATAATGAATAAAGTCCCAGCAACTTCCAAGTACTAAAAAACAGGACTGATAATCTCCTTTCAGAAAAGTTGGAATATTTCCATAACAAAGTATTATTTAGCTAAGAAAATGACATCATAATATTTTCAGGCAAAATGATGGAACCAGGAAATATCTTCCTGGGTGAAGTAACTAAAATACAGATAGACAAATATGGTATGTATTCACTTATTAGGAGGTCTATTTATAGTGCAGGATAAAGTTTCAATAGGCCATCAATTAAAACCAAACCAGTGTTCCACTAGGGAGATTGGGCCACAGCATCATATAGCCACCCAGGCTGTTGCTGTTAGATATGTTGCTCTCTGATCTCAAATGATAGATCAGTGCAATGTTCATGCATCCACATAGATTCTTCCTTCTACCTTAAATTGAATTGCAAACAGAGACATACAGGCTGATATTATGCAAAGAGAGACCTTAAAACACCCAGCTCTAAATGGGAATACACTATGAAATACTCCCTCTGCTCAGATCTCTGGGAAGCCATTGGGAGAGTAGGAAGGAAGAGTGTGATAAGAAGAGGTTATTAAGGACAGAAGGAGAACAAAACGCTGATGTGCAGACCACAGAGTAAGATGATGCAGCCAGCTATGATGACACCTGATAATCTAGGTTCAGTTTGAAGGGGGAGAAGGCATGCGAGTAACCAGGGCATACCTAAATTCACTAGCATTCCAGCATTGGGCAAAAAAGCAAGTATCATTACCACAATTACTTGGCTCTATCTGGCTAATAATGAATAAAAATGGGGGATATAGACAAACAGGTGTGGGCTTATAGGAAATATTATGAGAAGCCTTAGCCCCTCGCTGCACTGGGTGCCTGTGCCCATTGATGCCCCTCACGCTATGACTCTCTTCAGACAGAAAAGGGATCTTGGAACTACAGCCACCATTGTTACTACCATCTCATTGACGGCTGTTGGAGCTACCACCAGGGCATTAGCCATGAGTCATACTGGGCAGACTGCTCAGACCCTGAATAATCATTCAGCCAATGTAGCTCATGCCTTAGTTGTACATAAAGGAATTAATGCTCAACTAAAAGGAAGCTTGATGGTGTTCAATCAGAGGATTGACCTCTTGCAGGAGCAAATTGATACCCTATGGCAAATCGCTCAACCTGGCTGTCAATGAAAGTATGCTGGACTTTGTGTCACTAGCATACAACATGAGAATTTTTCCTGTGCTGCAAATCTGTCTAAACAATTGTCGAGCTATATTTTAGGTAATTGGACTGGAGAATTCGATACTACCATGGAGCAGCTGAGAGTGGCCATTGTCACAGTAAATTCTACCGGAGTGGACGCAGGACTAGCCACAGGATTATCAACATGGATTGCTGGAGCCATGAATCATCTGAAGGAATGGGCAGGCATGGGAGTGTTAGCAGGCCTTCTAGTGTTGGTCTCCTTGGTTTGCCTGTGGTATATATGCAAGATTAGAGTCTCACAACAGTGTGATGCAGCCATGATCATTCAGGCCTTTACAGCCATTGAAGCAGGACATTCTCCCCAAGCATGGCTGGATACCATAAAAAGCTAAAATGATACGCTCAGGATGCGAGGCTAAGCACTGCACTCAGGGTCAGCTGCTTTGGACCCAGAGAAGAGCATGTCTGATTGCATGCGGGTTGATGCCCCAGGTCCCGCCTCTGAGAAAAAGGTATCGGACGGGTCTGATGCTCTTTGGGTGGATGACACTTAAATGAACATCTGTACAAAGTCCCAATTTATTTCTAATATCAGAGATCAGACCTCTACTCTTGCCTGATGCGTCTAAAACAAAAAGGGGGAACTGTAGAGAGCTGCGGAATGCTATGCCTTAAAGATGGAGCTGGTTTCCGCCTTCCACCTTCCCGATGGTGAGTGCTCTCTGTCACGAACAACTCCACATTTGGCTAAGGCCTAGGATCTGGCTTGCTTCCATGTATGTGGACCTATCTGCATTGCCCCCGTGGCACGCCTGGGTTGGCTACCCAGAGGCTATTTAAGCTGTGGGCTGGCTTTCCCCGGGGTCCAAGGATTGTTCAATGTTCCTGAAAAAAAAAAAAAAAAGAAGGGGGAGAAGGACCTTCCCTTTCAGGGAACTAGAGAAAAGGCCTAAGGGTAGGAAAAGGACCATGGGTGGATCTGGGAGGAGAAGAGGGATGGGGCAACAGAGGAGAAATGAAGTGAAGAAATCATAATAAAAATAAAATACATAAAAATAAATACAGAAATCAAATGGTGATCAAGGGAATGAAGTATACAGCTCTTCCGGACTAATGGCTTCTTCTTTTGGGTGGTCCCAGGGTGTGGCAAAGATGAACTTTGTTTTCTTTAAGGGACTTTGCACTGAGAATCTGATAATTTTCCAATGAGGAGATGAAAAACATATACTTGAATTGATATATTTATAGAAAAAATTTTTACTCTAACACATGGGAAGGAATTTAAACCTGGGGGCAATGGAAAAGTAGTATATTATATTAAATTCCTAAATAATCAATAAAGAAGTGAGGTTAACAACTTTTTTTTCTTTTTTTTTTTCAATGCAGTTTATTCAGGAACCTTGAACAATCCTCGGACCCTGGGGAAAGCCAGCCCACAGCTTAAATAGCCTCTGGGTAGCCAACCCAGGCGTGCCACGTGGGCAATGCAGATAGGTCCACATACATGGAAGCAAGCCAGATCCTCAGACTTAGCCAAATGCGGAATTGTTCGTGACAGAGAGCACTCACCATGGGGAAGGTGGAAGGCGGAAAACAACTTTTTTTAAAAAGTATTTTTTAATTACATTTCATTCACTTTGTATCCCCCTGTGATCCCCTCCCTCCTTCCTTCCCAATCCCTCCCTTCAGCCACCCTCTGCATGCATCTCTGCCCCCAAGTCCACTGATAGGGGAGGTCTTCTCTTCCTTCCTTCTGATCCTACTAAATTAGGTCTCATCAGAAGTGGCTGCATTGTCTTCTTCTGTGGCAAGGTAACTCTGCTTCCCCCTCAGGTGGAGGTAACTAAAGAGCAGTCCAATCAGTTGATATCAGAGACAGTCCCTGTTCCTATTACAATGGAAGCCACTTGGATACTGAATTGCCATGGGCTACATCTCAGCAAGGGTCTTAGGTTATCTCCATGCATAGTCCTTGGTTGCAGTATCAGTCTCAGGAAAGACCCCTGTGCACAGATATTTTTTGTTGTTGTTGTTCTGTTGCACTCCTTGTGAAGTTCCTGTCCTCTCCAGATCTTACTGTGTCCCACTTCTTTCTTTCATAAGATTATCTTCACTCTGCAAATAAGTCTCAGCATCTGCATTGATAGTCTGCAAGGCAGATCCTTTCAGAGTTCTTCTGTGTCAGGCTGCTGAGTTGTTCCCTCTTTTATGCTTCTTCTGATGACCGTACTCTTTGCCTTTCTGGATAGGAATTGAGCATTTTAGCAAAAGTCCTCCATCTTGATTAGTTTCTTTAGGTGTGCAGATTTTAGTAGGTTTATCCTATATTATATGTCTATATGAGTGAGTATATACCGTGTGCATCTTTCTCCTTCTGGGATGGGTCACTCAGGATGATCTTTTCCAGATCCCACCATTTACCAGCAAATTTCATGATTTCTTGTTTTTTCATTGCTGAGTAATATTCCATTGTGTATAAATACAACCATTTGTGCATCCATTCCTCCACTGAGGGGCATCTGGGCTGTTTCCAGCTTCTGGTTATTACAAATAAGGCTCCTACAAACATGGTTAAGCAAATGTTCTTATTATGTCCTTATTATATACCCTTTTTGGGTATATGCCTAGGAGTGATATAGCTGGGTCTGAAGCACTATTACTAGTTGTCCAAGAAAACTCCAGATTGCTTTCCAGAGTGGTTGTATAAGTTTACATTCCCACTAGCAGTGAAGGAGGGTTCCCCTTTCTCCACAACCTCTCCAACATTTGTTGTCTCTTGAGTTTTTTATCTTAGCCATAGTGATGGGTATAAGGTGAAATCTTAGGGTTGTTTTAATTTGCATTTTCCTGATGGCTAATGAGGTTGAGCATTTCTTTAAGTATTTCTCTGTCATTCATTATTTGTCTATTGAGAATTCTCTATTTAGCTCCATACTCCATTTTTATATTTGATTACTTGATTTTTTTGCTGTTTAATTTTTTTTTTTTAGTTCTGTATATATACTGGATATCAGTCCTCTGTCCAATATAGGGTTGGTGAAGAACCTTTCCTAATCTGTAGGCTGTCATTTTGTTCTGACAATAGTGTCTTTTGCTTTAAAGAAGATTTTCAGTTTCATGAGGTTCCATTTATTGATTTTTGCTCTTAGAGCCTGTGCTGTTGGTAATCTGTTCAGGAAGTTGTCTCCTGTGCAACAGAGTTCAAGGGTATTCCCCACTTTTTCTTCTAAGCGGTTTAGTGTGTCTGCTTTTAATTGAGGTCTTTGATCCACTTGGAGTTTAGTTTTGTTCAGGGTGATAAGTGGGGAACTATTTGCATTTTCCTACTTGATGACATCCAGTTAGACCAGCACCATTTGTTGAAGATGCTGTTATTTTTTTCTATTGAATGGTTATGGCATCTTTGTCAAAAATCAGGTGTCCATAAGTGTGTGGGTTTCTTTCTGGGTCATCTATTTGATTCAATTGATCTAGCACTCTGTTTTTATGCCAGTACCATGCAGTTTTTAGTATTGTTGCTCTATAGTACTTTGAGATAAGAGATGGAGATTCCTCCTGAAGATCTTTTACTGTAGAGAATTATTTTAGCAATTTTGGGTTTCTTTTTGTTCTATATGAAGGTGAAAAATTTTTTTCAAGGTCTGTAAGTACTTCTGTTGGTAATTTAATGGAAATCACATTGAATATGTAGATTGGTTTTGGTAAGATGGCCATTTTTACTATATTAATCCTGCCAATCCATGACCATGGGAGATCTTTCCATCTTCTGATATTCTTTTTTCTTCAGAGACTGATTTTTTTTTTTTCAAACAAGTCTTTCACTTGCTTTTTTAGGTTCACACCAAGATACTTTATGATCTTTGTGGCTATTGTGAAGGGTGCTGTTTTCTAATTTCTTTCTCGACCCATTTGTCTTTTGTATACAGGAGGGCTATTGATTGTTTTGAGTTCATTTTGTATCCAGCCACTTTACTGAATATGTTAATTAGCTGTAGGAGTTCCCTGGTAGAATTTTTGCGGTCACTCAGGTATACTATTATATCATCTGCAAATAGTGATACTTTGACTTCTTCCTTTCCAATTTTATCCCATTAATCTCCTTCAAATGTCTTATTGCTATAGCAAGGACTTCAAGAAGAATGTTGAAGGGCCACCTTGCCTTGTCCCTGATTTCAGTTTCTCTCCATTGAGTTTGATATTGACTCTTTGTTGGTTCTTTGTCAGTTTTAGGTACCAAGGTGAATAATGGCTTGATAGAATGAGTTTGGTAGTTATTTCTTTTTCTATTTTGTAGAATAGTTTTAACAGTATTGGTGTTAGCTTTTCTTTGAAGGTCTGTTAGAATTCTGCGCTGAAACTATCTGGCACTGGGCTTTTTTTCATGATAGACTTTTGATGACAGCTTCTATTTCCTTAGGGTGTATAGGACTATTTAATGGGTTTACCTGGTCTTGATTCATCTTTGGCACGTAGAATCCAACAATAAAATTGTCCATTTCATTTAGATTTTCAAATTGTGTGGCATATAAATTTTGGAAGTATGATCTAATTATTGTTTGGATTTCTTCAGTGAATATTTTTCCCTTTTTGTTTCTGATTTTGTTGATTTGGATAGTTATTCTCTGTCTTTTAGTTAGTTTGGCTAAGGGTTTGTCCATCTTGTTCATTTTCTCAAAGAACAAGCTCTTGGTTACATTGATTCTTTTAATTGTTTCTATTTTTTTTTTTTATTTCAGACCTGAGTTTGATTATTTCCAGCTGTCTACTCCTCTTTGGTGTGTCTGCTTCATTTTTTTCCCCTAGGGCTTTTAAGTGGGCCATTAAGTTGCTTGCTTGAGATGTTTTGAATTTCTTCTTGAAGGCACTTAGTACTTACTCTTAGCACTTCTTTCATTGTGTCATATAAGTTGCAGTATGTTGTGCCTTCATTTTCATTGAATTCAATGAACACTTTAATTTTTTTCATTATTTCTTTGACCCAGCTATCATTTAGTAGCAAGTTGTTCAGTTTCCATGTGTGTGTAGGCCTTTTGCTATTTTTTTGTCATCGAGGTCCAGCATTAGTCCATGGTGATCAGATGGGATACAGGGATTATTTCAATCTTCTTGTATCTGTTGAGTCTTGCTTTGTGACCAACTATATGGTCAATTTTGGGGAACATTCCAAGAGGCACTGAGAAGAAGGTAAATTCTTTTGTGTTTGGGTGAAGGGTTCTGTAATGTCTGTGAGGTCCATTTGATTCATGACATCTGTCAGAGTTATTGTTTCTTTGTTTAATTTCTGTTTTATTGACTGGTCTTTTGTTGAGAGTGGGGTATTGAAGTCTCCTATTAATGTGTGGGGAACTATGTGTGATTTAAGTTTTATTAAAGTATCTTTTACAAATGAAAGGGTGCCCTTGCATGTGGGGCATAGATATTAAGTATTGTGATATCTTCCTAGTGGATTTTTCCCTTGATTTGTATCACAAAGAAAGAAATTTCCTGAGAGTAAAGGACTAGAAGATGGTTTTCCAAGCAAATAGACCCATGAAGCAAGGAGTAGTAGTCATCCTAATGTCTAACCACTCTTATAATAACTTTTAAAATGGAGAAAAGGTTCCTCTCAAGTAGTGCAAAGTTTGACTTTGTAAGGCATGCTTTCCAGGAATTTATTATTTAGCATAGAGTCATAGCCATAAACTAGTGTTACTTGACTACCTCAACCCTCACATCAAGCAGTCCTGGCTCTAACACTAAGTTTAGACGGTTTGTCTGGAGGACAACAGCAGGAAACATAGCTGCTCTTGTGTCCTAGGCATATAACAGGAATCCATTTCTCTGTCTTGAAGGCCCAGTTTTAACCCTGGATCAGAAGGATTTCTCTCTGACTATTGATTAGAACAGAATTAAAAAATTCAGCCAGGACAGCAAAGGTTTTAGAGAGTTTACTGCCACTCAGTTCTTCTTTTACACTCACTGATTTTTTTTTTCCAGCCAAACCCTTCTGAAGAATTGTCTGGTTTAATTCTCTTTCCCAGCTCTTAACAACTCAGTAGCCCAGTGAACCATAGACCCTGCAAGCCTATTATATCAATAAGAATGTGAAGGAACATTTAGTGAGGACATGAGTAACTGCTCAGTTCAAAGTCACATCAACGATATTTCAGATCTGTGATCACAATAGTAACTAACTTGTCTTTGGGTACATTCCCATTAATCCCACATCACTTTGAAGCTTCACTACCTAGGAAGCTGCCCAAATCAATAAACAGTAAAGTTCCATTTCCTACCTGAAATAATATGTTGAAAACTTTTACAATGACTTTTAACATGAAGACAAATTCTGCTAAAGAGGGCAAAGTTTGACTTGTAAGGCATGCTTTCCAGGAATTATTTATGTAGCAGAGTATCCTACCCATGAACTAATGGTTACCCAGCTGCCTCAAACCCCAAGAGCTGAGGTGGCACCTCTAAAGTATCAGTGCTGGAACTATCACAACATGCCTAGGTTTGTTTGGAGAACCAGATCAGGAAACACAGCTGCTCTTGTGTCCTAGGCATATAACACAGACTCATGTCTCTGTCCTGAAGGCCCAGTTTTAACTGTAAACACCAGGTTCAGGTGGATTGCTCACTGACAACGTGAATGTCACAGATGCAGATCCAGCCAGGTCAGCCAAGGCAACCCTTCTCATATAGGTATAAAACACTAGTGTGCATAGCACCAGCTATTAAAGAATTCACTGACCCTTGATTCTCATTTTACACTCACCAATCTTTCTATATTTCAGCCAACCAGTTTCAGGAATTGTCTGTTTTCCTTCTCTTTTTCCTGTTCTTAAAGACTCAATACCCCAGGGTACCCTTGACCTTGAGTACACATTATATCAATAAGAATGTGAAGTTACATATAGTGAGTTCTCAAGTAACTGCTCAGTTCAAAGTCACAACCTAGGAAATTTCAGATCCAAGACTGCAGAAGGAGACCCCCTTATCATTCAGTACATTCCCCTTAATCCCACTTCTCTTTGAAGCTTACCTACTCAGGAAGCTGTCCAATAAACATGTAAGTTTCATATCCTATCTGATATTGTCACAGTGATAAACAGTTGTACATGTGTGGGATCTGGACAAAGAGATGTGATAAAGACTTGCTGTGTTTCACAAGAAAAAGTCACATATGTACACGATCAGAGACACAGGAAAATGAAAATGTGTTTACTCACCTCCATGGAAATGTCAAGACTCTCTCTGGTGCTGATTGGCTGAGAGGGATAATGATGTCATGTTGAAAGCTAGTAAGAGTTTCAGGAGCCAGTTATTAAAAGAGCCAAGTAGACAGCATGCTTGAGAGAAAGGCTGAGGAGTCCTACATGCCTCAGTCAGGGCAATTGAAAGCACACAACACAGAGATGTCAGTTCTTTGTCCAAGACTCTTAAAAGTGTCACATATTTCTTTCAAGTATTCATTAATAAAGTCACGTGTCCTTGACATATAACTTTCACATTTTCACAGATTCTTCTATTATTTGTTAAATGCACAGATATGTCCTCAGTCAGTGGATTACTTATTGTTTAACCTATCCCTGACCAAGGCAACTCTTTGAACAAAAACATTTAGTTGGGACCTTGCTTATATTATTTACAGAAACCAGGCAGAATATCACATCATCAAGCAGTCATATTGTTGTAGTCCTTCAACAGAACTGAGAGCTTTTCATACTGAATGGCAATTGTCAGGCAGAAAGAGGTAGACTGAGAGAGACAGAGAAAGAGCTACAGGAACAAACTTAGAAATAGAGAGAGTAATCTATGCTTTCTAAGAAGTTATATGTGACAGAGAATCCTAGCCATGAACTACTGGTTACCAGCTATCTCAGATACCTCATTATCTTGGGTGGAAGGGACTTCTGAATAAGTAGTCCTGGAACTAACACTACATTTAGAGGGTTTGTCTGAGGACACAGCTGTTCTTGTGTCCTAAGAATATAACACAGACCCATTTCTCTGACTTAAATGCCCTTTTTAAACTATAAACCCTAGTACCAAGAGGGTTCCTCACTGAACACTGAGTAACACATAGCTGGTGGTCCAGCCTGATCAGCCAAGGCAACCATGCTCATAAAAATGTGCCAAAACTAGTGTGGAACAGCACCAGCTTCAAATAATATCTAGCCCTCAGTTCTCCTTTTACAATCACAGGTTTTCCCTGTTTCAGCCAAACCAGGCCCGGAACTGCCTGTTTTCCTTCTTTTTTCCCTGCTCTTAGAAACCCAATAGCACAGGGAACACTAGGTCTGGCCTGCCTATTATATCAGTAAGAATGTGAATATACATGTATTGTGTATGTGAGTAACTGCGCAGGTCTAAGTCACAACCTATGAATTTCAGATCCAAGGCCACAGTAGAAGACCACCTCTTCCTTCATTATGTTCTTCTTAATCTCACATCACTTTGAATTTTCACTACATAGGAAGCTGTCTAATTAAATGAACATTAAAGTTTCATTTCCTTCGTAGTATCGAATTCTCCAGTCCAATTACCTAAAATATAGCTCGACAATTGTTTAGACAGATTTGCAGCACAGGAAAAATTCTCATGTTGTATGCTAGTGACACAAAGTCCAGCATACTTTCATTGACAGCCAGGTTGAGCGATTTGCCATAGGGTATCAATTTGCTCCTGCAAGAGGTCAATCCTCTGATTGAACACCATCAAGCTTCCTTTTAGTTGAGCATTAATTCCTTTATGTACAACTAAGGCATGAGCTACATTGGCTGAATGATTATTCAGGGTCTGAGCAGTCTGCCCAGTATGACTCATGGCTAATGCCCTGGTGGTAGCTCCAACAGCCGTCAATGAGATGGTAGTAACAATGGTGGCTGTAGTTCCAAGATCCCTTTTCTGTCTGAAGAGAGTCATAGCGTGAGGGGCATCAATGGGCACAGGCACCCAGTGAGGCATGGGAGTAACCAGGGCATACCTAAATTTACTAGCATTCCAGCATTGGGCAAAAAAGCAAGTATCATTACCACAATTACTTGGCTCTATCTGGCTAATAATGAATAAAAATGGGGGATATAGACAAACAGGTGTGGGCTTATAGGAAATATTATGAGAAGCCTTAGCCCCTCGCTGCACTGGGTGCCTGTGCCCATTGATGCCCCTCACGCTATGACTCTCTTCAGACAGAAAAGGGATCTTGGAACTACAGCCACCATTGTTACTACCATCTCATTGACGGCTGTTGGAGCTACCACCAGGGCATTAGCCATGAGTCATACTGGGCAGACTGCTCAGACCCTGAATAATCATTTAGCCAATGTAGCTCATGCCTTAGTTGTACATAAAGGAATTAATGCTCAACTAAAAGGAAGCTTGATGGTGTTCAATCAGAGGATTGACCTCTTGCAGGAGCAAATTGATACCCTATGGCAAATCGCTGAGAGTGGCCATTGCCACAGTAAATTCTACCGGAGTGGACACAGGACTAGCCACAGGATTATCAACATGGATTGCTGCAGCCATGAATCATCTGAAGGAATGGGCGGGCATGGGAGTGTTAGCAGGCCTTCTGGTGTTGGTCTCCTTGGTTTGCCTGTGGTATATATGCAAGATTAGAGTCTCACAACAGTGTGATGCAGCCATGATCATTCAGGCTTTTACAGCCATTGAAGCAGGACATTCTCCCCAAGCATGGTTGGATACCATAAAAAGCTAAAATGATACACTCAGGATGCGAGGCTAAGCACTGCACTCAGGGTCAGCCGCTTTGGACCCAGAGAAGAGCATGTCTGATTGCATGCGGGTTGATGCCCCAGGTCCCGCCTCTGAGAAAAAGGTATCGGACGGGTCTGATGCTCTTTGGGTGGATGACACCTAAATGAACATCTGTACAAAGTCCCAATTTATTTCTAATATCAGAGATCAGACCTCTACTCTTGCCTGATGCGTCTAAAACAAAAAGGGGGAACTGTAGAGAGCTGCGGAATGCTATGCCTTAAAGATGGAGCTGGTTTCCACCTTCCACCTTCCCGATGGTGAGTGCTCTCTGTCACAAACAACTCCACAATTGGCTAAGGCCTAGGATCTGGCTTGCTTCCATGTATGTGGACCTATCTGCATTGCCCCCGTGGCATGCCTGGGTTGGCTACCCAGAGGCTATTTAAGCTGTGGGCTGGCTTTCCCCGGGGTCCGAGGATTGTTCAATGTTCCTGAATAAACTGCATTGAAAAAAAAAAAAGTTTCATTTCCTACCTGACATTGTCACAGAGCTAAACAGGAAACAGAATTAAACAAATTCTGTTTAATTTAACAAATTCTGTGGGATCTGGGTGAAGGGATTAGATAAAGTCTTGTTGGGTTTCCCCCGAAACGTCAAGTGTGTACAGTATCAGAGGACACTTTGGAAAGTTTGGTTACTCATCTCCATGGAAACCTCAAGATTCTCTCAGGTGATGATTGTCTGAGAGAGAGAGAATGAAAGAGGTGAGAGCCAGTAAGAGTTTCAGGAGCCTGTTATTAAAAGGTCCAAAGGGACTGCCTGCTTGAGAGAAAGGCTGAGGAGCCCTATATGCCTCAGTTTGGGAAACTGGAATCACACAACCTAGAGATATCAGTTACTGTGTCTAGACTCTTATTTTAGGAAAAGTGTCACATATTTCTTTCAAGTATTCATTAATAAAGTCACATGTCAACACTATCACATATTCCATTGTTATTTATTAAATGTACAGATATGTCCCCCTTCAATGAATTACTTAGTGTGAAAATTCTCTCTGACCAAGGCAAACCTTTTTAATTTAATTGAGATCTTGCTTATATTTTTACAGAGAATCTCCAGGATATCACATCAGCAAGCAGTCATCTTGTTGTAGTCCTTTAGCAGAACTGAGAGCTTTTCATACTGAACAACAATTGTCAGGCAAAGAGAGAGAGACTGACAGAGACAGAGACAGAGAAAGAGTGAGAGAGACAGATTCAGAAATAGAGAGACAAAGACCAAAAGAAACAAATAGAAAAAATGACAGAGAATGAGAGACAAGACTCTTTTCTGTCTGCTCCCATTCACAGGTATACAAACCTCAAAGCACACCCTCCCATGTTATAATTACAATAGGAATTATATTATCTAACAAGGCCATACGTCCTAACACTTCCCACAATTTTCCTCACTGGGGACTAAACATGTAAAAAGATGAATTTCAATGGGACATTGCAATTCAGCTAAGAAAATGACATCATGATATTTTCAGGCAAATGGATGGAACCAGGAACAGTCATCCTGGGTGAAGTAACTAAAATGTAGAAAGACAAATATGCTTTGTATGCACTTATTATGAGGTCTCCTTATAGTTGGGGATAAAGTTCCAATAGGCCATTAAATTGTGACCAAACCAGCCTTCTTCTAGGGGAATTGGGTGGCAGTAAATTGAGCTGTTGGGCCAGGGCATGCTATGGAAATTTTCAAGCAACCCAGGCTTTTGTTAGTAAATTTGTTGGTCTTCAGCCCTCAATGTTCTTGGATCCACAGAGATGTTCTTTCTGCATCAAATGGGATTGCCTAAACACACCCAGAGTCTGATATTATGCAAAGAGACCTTAAAATACCCAGCTTTAAATAAGATTTCCAATGGAATTCTACCTTCCCTCAGAGTTCTGGGAATCCTGCAAGAGAGGAGACAAAAATGGTTTAATAAGTAGAGGGCATTGAGAATACAAGGAGAACAATGCCTAGAGAATCAGATTACAGAGGGAGCTGATGCAGCCAGCCTTGATGAGACCTGATAAGTTAGGATCACATAGAAGGACATCAAGGGCCTCAGATAGAAAGGGGAGAAGGACATCCCCTATCAGGTAACTAGATGTAGGGCACAGGGGATTGGAAGTAGAATGGGAAGGAGCAGCAGAGGAGATAGAAAGTGAACAATTCATGATAAATACATGAGAAAAAGTTTGATCAAGTGATGAAGTATAGAGTTCTTCAGGACTGATGGCTTCTTCTTTGGGGTGGTACAAGTGTGCAGCAAGGATGAACTCAATTTTCTTTAAGGGTCTTGGCACTTAGACTCTGATCATGTTCCAATGAGTATATCAACAATATATACTTCAACTGATGTAATTTAAAGAAAAGAAAAAGAATAGTGTGGCACATGGGTAGGAATTTGAACCTGGGAGCAATGGAAAAGTAGTGTTATATATGTTACATAAAATTTATACGTAATCAATAAAAACAATATATAGACAACTTTTACACTGACTTTCAACAAGGAAAAAAGATGCTGCTAAAGGAGGCCAGATTTTGACTTTGTAAGGCATGCTTTCTAGGAAATCATTATGGAACCTCTTAACAAGCAGTCCTAACACTAAGTTTGGAAGGTCTGTCTGGAGGACACAGCTGCTCTTGTTTCCTACATATATAATACGGAACCACTTCTCTGTATTGAGCTCCCAGTTTTAACTCAAAATCCCAGGACCAAGAGGGTTCCTCAAGGACCACTGAGTAGGACACAGCTGCTGATCCAGCCAGGTCAATCAAGGCAGCCCTGCTCATTGAAGTTTTGCAACACTAGTGTTAAACAGCCCAGCTATCAAAAAATATCTCCCCCTCAATTCTTCATTTACACTCTCAGATCTTTCTCTCTTTCATGCAAACCAGTCCCAGAAATTGTCTGGTTTTCTTCTCTTTTCCCTGCTCTTAAAGACACACTACCCCAGGGAACTGTAGACCCTGCTACCCTATTATATCAATAAGAAATTGAATGTACATTTAGTGAGTACAAGATCACTGCTTAGTTCAAAGTCACAATTTAGGAAATTTCAGATCCAAGACCACATTAGGAGACCATGTTGTCATTCATTATATTCCCCTTAATCGCACATCACATTGAAGCTTCCCTACTAAGGAAGGGAATTAATTAAATATACGCAAATGTTTTGTTTCCTGACATTGTCACAGAGGTAATCAGGAGAAAGTGTGTGGAATATGGATAAAGGGATGAGATAAAGTCTTGTTGGGTTTCACAAGAAAATGTCACCTGTGCACAGGACCAGAGATACTGGACACAGAGGAAAGTTTGTTTACTCATCTCCATGGAAACATCAAAATTCTCTCAGGTGAGGATTGGCTGAGAGAGAAAATGATGTCATGAAACAGGTGAAAGCCAGTAAGAGTTTCAGGGGCCACTTATTAAAAGGGCCAAGTGGACAGCTGGCTTGAAATGAATCCACTATGAGCAGCCCTACATGTCTCAATCTTGGCAGCTGAAAGCCCAAAAATTAGAAATGACAATTCTTGTGTCCAAGACTCTTAGTTCAGAAAAGTGTCACATATTTCCTTCAAGTGGTCATTAATAGTCAAGTGTCCTTGACATGGGAATTTCATATTATCACAGATTTCATGCTCATTTGTTAAATGCACAGATATGTCTTCAGTCAGTTAATTACTTACTGGGAAAATGCTCCTGACCATGGCAAGTCTTTGAACCAAAACATTTATTTTGTCCCTTTCCAAAATTTTTGCATAGACCATGCATGAAGTCACATCATCAAGCAGTCATCATTTTATAATCCTGTAGTAGAACTGAGAACTTTTCATACTGAAATACGAGGGGCAGGGACAGAAGAAGTCAAAGAGAGAAAGAGCTAGAGAGACAGATTGAGAAATAGAGAGACTGAGACTGACAAAATCAAAGATAAAAAGTGACAGAGACTGCAAGATAGAGATGCCATTCTGTCTGGTCACTTTCACTGGCATATCATCCTCAAACCACACCCTCCTATAAAATAACTTCAATAGGAAGTATATTATCTAACAAGGCCATAAGTCCTAACCCTTCCCATACATTTCCTCCCTGGGGACTAAACATATAAATGGATGAGCTTCAAGGGGACATTGCAATTCAAATCATCAGATAGTAGAAGAAGATGGAGAGACTTTGGCAGCGACCAGCTTGCACAGTATTCAGAAGAACTGAAACTCCAAATTGGATGAAGGTCAACCGGGGACAACTCTGTGGACTTGTCCTGGGGAATCGATTCCTGGGCACTTTCCCATAAAGGGTAGAAGCAGCAGTGGAGTTAGCCAAGCCTGCAGCAGAGGAGGCAGAGGTACTGCAGCCAACAAGGAGGCAGCAGTGGAGTTACTGGAGTTACTGCAACTAGCATCTGAAGCAGAGGAGACTTGCCTGCACACAGTGCTGCCTGCTCCAAGAACATATCTCCCTCCTTGATATTTGATGCTGAGAACACTCAAACCCCTGGCATATCCCCCACAATCTCAGATCCCCAGTCTCGCCTGAGGGTGAAGTAGCAGAAGCATATAGCGCTTCCCAACTCAGACACCAGAGCCCAGCTTGCTGTGCCCACAGCTTCAAAAACAGAGCACAGGTATGGGCACACAGAGCCCACAACAGAGTACTTTTCCTGCCTGCAGCATCAGCCACAGACCTCAGAATCCAGCCTGCAGAGCCCTCCAGGGATTGGAGACCAATGGGTATTCAGGAAACATGCACAGGTGCTTTGTGCCGGCAATCTGCGCTTTGCTAACCATGCCAGCATCCACATCCCCTCCTGTGCTTGAGAAATGGGACCATCCCAGACTAGAAAGAAAAACACCTGGACCTCGAATAAGGGCCAGCTAAGAAAGAAGAACAGTCAAACAATTAGGGCTACTAAACCTTGAGTAGAGGCCAGACCAGATGGCCTTCCTCAGAAGACAGGATGAGCTTATTCTAAGATAAGAAACCTGGGGCAGGAAGGACTGCCCTTGGAAGAAGCTGTAAGCTGCCAGCTGCAAAACTACTATCTTTTCTGCTGACTAGTCAATGTAAAGACACATGTGTGGCCTGATTTTTAGGTATAAAAACTCTGTGGTTTGTATGCTTGGGGTCGTCTCCTGCCTTGAAGGGGCGACCCCCATCATGATCTAAATAAAGTGCGTCTTCCTTTTGCATTGAACCACGATCTGTGAGTCTCTTTGGGGAGGGAGCAGT
The DNA here is from genome assembly GCF_030254825.1 of Meriones unguiculatus. Classification (NCBI taxonomy): domain Eukaryota; kingdom Metazoa; phylum Chordata; class Mammalia; order Rodentia; family Muridae; genus Meriones; species Meriones unguiculatus. The sequence continues at coordinate 5,820,930 of NW_026843711.1, forward strand.
ACGGAGTCTCTGCATCGGGAGTTCAGGTTTTGCATGCTTATTCCCAATCCCCATATCGCAAGCACCTACACTCTCTAGCACTCCCATTCAAGATGCAAGCACATGCTTGCACACATACACATCCTTACTCCCCCACAATAACGAATCTGTGCCAGTGTTTTTTTTCCTCCCTCAGGTACAACTTAAGCAGCAACACACTCTCAAACCACTGTACCTCCATGAACTTTCTGAAGAATACTCCGGAGACCGGAGAAAGACAGTTCCAGTCTGAAGTTCAGACACAAGGAAAAAACAGCGAAGATCACATATAAGCAAATGGACAAAGGTAGGCATAAGAACTCACCCAAAAAAAATCAGGACACCATGGAACCACCAGCAACCCCCAAATTCAATGGATATTTTAACTCAGGAGAAACACAGGAAAATGACTTTAAAGCTATGCTTATGCAGTAATTAGAAGAAAAAAAAGAGGAAATGAACAGAACTCTCAAAGAAATACAGAAGACGATAACTACCCATGTATACAGGAACAATTAGGGACATTTAGAGAAGAAAGAACAACAACAACAACAAAAAAAAAAATAGTAGCCACATTCACTCAGATGAAGGAAATGGTGCAAAGCATGAAAACAGAATTAGAATCTATATTGAAAACACAAACAGAAATCCCTGGACCTGGATAATTTAGAGAAAAGATCAGGAACAACAAAGATAAGCATCACCAAGAGAATAAAAGAGATGAAGAGAGAATGTGGTGCTGAAGATATACTTGCTGAGATTGATTCCTCCTTCAAAAAAAGGTAAAATAAGAAAAGTTCCATACACAAACATACAAGAAATCAAGGATGTCATGTAAAGACAAAACTTAAGAATAATAGGAATAGATTAAAGAAGACTCCAGGCTCCAAGGACCGGAAAATATTTTTCAGAAAATCGTAGAAGAAAATTTTCCCAACTTAAAGAAGGAGATGTTCACGAACATACAAAAAGCCTACAGAACACCAAATAGACTAGACCAGAAAAGAAATACTTCATGTCACATCATAGATTAAACAGTAAACCTACAATAAAGAAAAAAAAATATTAAAGGCAGCAAGGGAAAAAGGTCAAGTAACATATGAAGGTAGACCAATCAGAATCACACCAGACTTATCATCAGAAACTATGAAAGCCAGAAAAGCCTGAGCAGAGGTCATACAGACTTTAAGGGACAAAGAGGCCAACCCAGACTACTATACTCTGCAAAACTTTCATACAACATATATGGAGAAAACAAAATATTCCATGATAAAACTAAATTTAAGCAATACCCACACAGCAACCCAGCCCTACAGAAGACACTAAACAGAAAATTCCAATCCAATAAAAACAAATACACCAAAGAAAATATAGGATACAGATAATTTCCTAACAAAAATTAAAAGGAAAAAAGCAATGAATCACAGTAAGACCACCAACTCCACAATAAAAGGAACGAACAGTCATTGGTCACTATTATCTATCAATATAAATGGACTCAACACTCCAATAAAAAGACACAGACCAAAATTAATCAAAAAAGATGAGGAAGGGCACTTGATAACTAAACCACACAAAGACCCAACAAAGAAAGAGAATTTAAGGCCAATCTTCCATATGAACATTGATGCAAAAATATTCAATAAAATACTTGCAAACTGAATCCAAGAACACATACACCATGACAAATTAGGCTTCATCCCAGGCATGAAAGGGTGGTTCAATACATGGAAAAACATTAATGTCATCCACAACATATACAATCTGAAGGAGAAAAACCACATAAAAATCTCCTTAAGATGCCAAAAGAGCATTTGGAAGGGTCCAATACCCATTCATGTTTAAAGTCTCGGAGAGATCAGGGATACAAGTCACATACCTAAACATAGTAAAGGCAATATACAGAAAGCCTGTAGCCAATATCAATCTCAATGGAGAGAAACTTAATCAATCCCACTGAAATCAGGAACAAGGCAAGGCTTCCCATTGTATCCACACTCTTCAACATAGTACTTGGAGTCCTACCTAGAGCAATAAGAAAACTAAAGGAGATCAAGGGGATACAAATCAGAAAAGAATAAGTCAAAATATCACTGAAGATGATATGCTAGTATACATGAGCAACCCCCAAAATTCAACCAGATAAATCCTTCAAATGATAATCACCTTCAGTAAAGTGACTGGATACAAATTCAACTCAAAAAAGTCAGAAGCCCTCCTGTATACCAAAGACAAATGGACCAAGGAAGAAATTAGGAAAAAAAAAAACAAAAAAAAAAAAACAGCCTTCACAATAGCTAGTAATAACATAAAGTACATTGGAGTGACTCTAACCAAGCAATTGGAAGACTTGTTTGAGAAAAAATTCAAGTCTCTGAAGAAAGAAATTGAAGAAGATATCAGAAGATGGAAAGATCTCCAATATTCATGGATTGGTAGGATTAACATGGTGAAAATGGACATTCTGCAAAAAGCCATCTACAGATTCAATGTAATTCCTATCGAAATAACAATACAATCCTTTACAGAGCTTGAAAGAAAAATTCTCAGCTTCATATGAAGATACAAAAAACCAAGAATTTCCAAAACAATCCTCTACAACAACAGATCATCTGAAGGTATCTCCATTCCTGATATCAAGATGTACTACAGAGCAATAGTAATAAAATCTACATGGTATTGGCATAGAAACAGGAATAAGGATCAAGGGAAACGAAGAGAAGACCCAGAAATAAACTCACACATCTATGAACACTTGATTTTTTTCTTACTATATTTTATTTTTTATTTTATTATTATTATTATTAATTACACTTTATTCATTTTATATTCCCATATAACCCCTCCCTCCTCCCCTCTCGAGCCTACCTTTTCTCCCCTTTCTGCATGCATGCCCCTCCCCAAGTCCACTGATAGAGGAGGTCTTCCTCTCCTTTCTGATCTTAGACTATCAGTTCTCATCAGAAGTGGCTCCATTGTAATCTTCTGTGGCCTGGTAAGGCTGCTCCCCCCTCAGAGGGGGGGAATCAATGAGCAGGCCAATCAGATAATGTCAGAGGCAGTCCCTCTTTCCATTATTATGTAACCCACTTGGACACTGAACTGCCATGGGCTACATCTGTGCAGGGGTTCTAGGTTATCTCCATGAATAGTCGTTGGTTGGAGTATGAGTCTCTGGGAAGTTCCCTGTGTTCAAATTTTCTTGTTCTGTTGCTCTCCTTGTGGAGTTCCTGTCCTCTCCAGCTCTTGCTATTTCCCACATCTTACATAAAATTCCATTCACTCTGCCCGACAGTTGGCCATCAGGCTCAGCATCTGCTTTGATAGTCTGCAGGGCAGAGGCCTTCAGAGGCCCTCTGTAGCAGGTTCTAGGTTGTTTCCTGTTTTCTTCTTCTTCTGATGTCCATCCTCTTTGCCTTTCAGGAACAGGAGTAAGCATTTTAGTTAGGGTCCTCCGTTTTGCTTAGATTGTACCAATTTTAGTGGGTTTATCCTATGTTGTATGTGTATATGAGTGAGTATATACAGTGTGTCTCTTTTTGCTTCTGGAAAACTCACTCAGGATGATCCTTTCCGGGTCCCAACATTTACCTGCACATTTCATGATTTCCTTATTTTTCATTGCTGAGTAATACTCCATTGTATAGATGTACCACAATTTCTGCATCCATTCTTCAGTTGAGGGGCATCAGAAGCTGTTTCCAGCTTCTGACTATTACAAATAAAGCTGATAAAAAAATGGTTTAGCAGATGTCCTTTTTGTGTACTTCATCCTCTTTTGGATATATGCTAGGTGTGGTATGGCTGTATCTTGAGGAAGCACTATTCCTGGTTGTCTGAAAAAGCACCAGATTGATTTCCATAGTGGTTGTAGAAGTTTACATTCCCACCAGCAGTGGAGGAGGGTTCCCCTTTCTCCACAACCTCTCCAGCATGTGCTGTCACTTAAGTTTTTGATCTTGGCCATTCTCATGGGTGTAAGGTGAAATCTCAGGGTTGGTTTCATTTGCATTTCCCTAATGGCTAACGAGGTTGAGCATTTCTTTAAATGCTTCTCTGATATTCCATATTCCTCTACAGAGAGTTCTCTGTTTAGCTCTGTTTCCCACTTTTTACGTGTATTACTTGGTTTGCTGCTTTTCAGCTTATATATATATATATATATATATATATATATATATATATATGTATGTATGTATGTATATATATACTGGATATGTGTCCTCTGTCAGATAAAGGTTTGGTGAAGATTCTTTCCCAATCTGTAGGCAGTCGCTTTGTTTTGATGACGGTGTCCTTTGCTTTACAGAAGCTTTTCAGTTTCATGAGGTCCCATTTATGAATTTTTGCTCTTAGAGCCTGTGCTGTTGGTGTTCTGTTCAGAAAGTTTTCTCCTGTACCAATGAGTTCTAGGGTATTCCCCAATTTTTTTTTCTATCCGATTCAATGTGTCTGGCTTTATGTTGAGGTCTTTGATCCACTTGGACTTCAGTTTTGTGCAGGGTGATAAATAAGGATCTATTTTCATTTTTCTACATGTAGACATCCAGTTGGACCAGCACCATTTGTTGAAGATACTATCTTTTATCCATTGTATGGTTTTGACATCTTTGTCAAAAATTAGGTGTCCATAAGTTTGTGGGTTTATTTCGGGAACTTCTGTTAGGTTCCATTGATCCACTATTCTGATTCTATGCCAATACCAAGCAGTTTTTATAACTCTTACTCTATAGTACATTTTGAGATCAGGGATGGAGATACCTCCAGAAGATCTTTATTGTAGAGGATTGTTTTAGCAATTCTGGTTTCTTGTTATTGTATACAAAGTTGAGAATTTTTCTTTCCAGATCTGTAAAAATTGTATTGGCAATTTGATGGGAATTGCATTAAATCTGTAGATTGCTTTTGGTATGATGGACATTTTTACTATGTTAATCCTGCCAAGCCATGAGCATGGGAGATCTTTCCATCTTCTCATATCTTCTTCTATTTCTTTCTTCAGAGACTTGAAATTTTTTTCATACAAGTCTTTGACTTGCTTGGTTAGGGTTGCGCCAAAGTACTTTATGTCATTTGTGACTATTTTCAAAGGTGTTGTTTCCTTAATTTCTTTCTCAGCCCTTTTATCTTTTTTATAGAGGAGGGCTACTGATTATTTTTGAGTTAATTTTGTATCCAGCGAATTTGCTGAAGGAGTTTATCAGCTGTAGAAGTTTCCTGGTAGAGTTATTGGGGTCACTCACTTATACTATCATATCATCTGCAAATAGAGATAATTTGACTTCTTCCTTTCCAATCTGTATCCCCTTGATCTCCTTTAAATGGCTTATGGCTCTAGCAAGGAATTCCAGCACTATATTGAAGAGATATGGAGAGAGTGGGCAGCCTTGTCTTGTCCCTGATTTCAGTGGGATTGATTTAAGTTTCTCTCCATTGAGTTTGTTGTTAGCTGTAGGCTTGCTGTATTTTGCCTTTACTATGTTTAGGTATGTGCCTTGTATCCCTCATCTCTCCAATACTTTAAACATGAATGAATGTTAGATTTTGTCAAGTGCTTTTTCAGCATCTAAGGAGATGATCATGTGGTTTTTCTCCTTCAGTTTGTTTATGTGGTGGATTACATTGATGGATTTCAGTATGTGGTCATCAGGTTGTGTGCTTGGTTTATTTTTGTTTTACTGAACCACCCTTGCATGCCTGGGATGAAGCCTACTTGGTCATGGTGGATGATATCTTTGGTGTGTTTTTGGATTTGGTTTGCAAGTATTTTGTTAAGTATGTTTGCATGAATGTTTATGAGGGAGAATGCACTGAAATTCTTTTTCTTTGTTGAGTCTTTGTGAGGTTTAGGTACCAAGGTGAATGTGGCTTCATAGAATGAGTTTGGTAATGTTCCTTCTGTTTCTTTTTTTGTGAAATAGTTTGAAGAGAATTAGTGTTAGATCTTCTTTGAAAGTCTGGTAGAATTCTGCACTGAAGCCACCTGGTCCTGGGCTTTTTTTGGATGGGAGACTTTTGATGACCACTTCTATTTATTTGGGGAAGTAGGACTATTTAATTGGTTTACCTGGTCCTGATTCAGCTTTAGTAAGTCAAATCGATCAAGAAAATTGTCCAATTCTTTAGATTTTCAAAATTTGTTGTATATAGACTTTTGAAGTAAGTCCTTATGATTGTTTGGATTCCCTCAGTGTCTGTAGTTATGTCCCCCTTTTCATTTCTGATTTTGTTGATTTGGGTGGTGTCTCTCTGCCTTTTAGTTAGCTTGTCTAACGGTTTGTCAATCTTGTTGATTTTCTCAAAGAACCAGCTCTTGGTTTCATTGATTCTTTGAATCATTTTATTTGTTTCTAATTGATTGACTTCAGCCCTGAGGTTCATTATTTCCAGCCATCTACTCCTTTTTGGTGTGCCTGCTTCTTCTTTTTCTAGGGTTTTTAATTGAGCCATTAAGTTGCTTGAATGAGCTGTCTCAAATTTCTTCTTGTAGGCACTTAGTGCTCTGAACTTTCCTCCTAACACTGCTTTCATTGTGTCCCAGAAGTTTGGGTCTGTTGTGTCTTCATTTTCATTGATTTCCAGGAAGACTTTAATTTCTTTATTTCTTCCCTGACCCAGCTGTCATTCCGATACTAGTTGTTCAGTTTCCATGTGTGTGTAGGCTTTTTCCTGTTTCTGTTGTTGTTGAGGTCCAGCTTTATTCAATGGTGATCAGACAAGGAACAAGGGATTTTTTCAATCTTCTTGTAGCTGTTAAGGCTTGCTTTGTGATCAACTATATGGTCTATTTTGGAGAAGGTTCCATGAGGTGCTGAGAAGAAGGTAAATTCTTTTGTGTTTGGGTGTAAAGTTCTGTAAATGTCTGTTAGGTCCATTTGATTCATGACCTCTGTCAGAGACATTGTTTCTTTGTTTAATTTCTGTTTAGTTGACCTGTCCTTTGTTGAGAGTGGGGTGTTCCAGTCTCCCACTATTAATGTGTGGAGATCCATATGTGGTTTAAATTTTATCAATGTTTCTTTAACAAATGTGGGTGCTCTTGTATTCGGGGCATAGATGTTCAGGATTGTGATGCCTATTTGGTGGAATTTTCCTTTGATGAATATGAAGTGTCCTTCCCCATCTCTTTTTATTAATTTTGGTTGAAAGTCTATTTTATCAGATATTAGAATTCCTACTCCTGCTTGCTTCTTGTGTCTATTTGCTTGGAAAGTTGTCTTTCAAGCCTTTACCCTTAGGTAATATCTATCTTTGTGCCTTAGGAGTGTTTCTTGTATGCAACAGATTCCTGGGTTTTGTTTTTGTATCCATTCTGTTAATCTGTGTCTTTTTATTGGAGAGTTGAATCCATTGATGTTGAGAGAGATTAATGACCAGTGGCTGTTAGATCCTTTGATTTTGATGTTCACTGTGGTCATCAGGTTGTGTGCTTGGTTTATTTTTGTTTTACTGTAGTAAGGTTAATTATTTCCTGTGTGTTCTTGACAGAAGCTAATTTTCTTGAGTTGTATTTTCCCTTGCAGTGTCTTCTGTAATGCTGGATTTATATGTAGGTATTGTTGAAATTTGTTTCTGTCATTGAATATCTTGTTTTCTCTGTCTATGAGGACTGAGAGTTTTGCAGGTATAGTAGCCTGGGCTGACATCTGTGTTCTCTTAGGGTCTGCATGATATCTGACCAGGCCCTTCTGGCTTTCATAGTCGGGTGTGATTCTAATGGGTTTGCCATTATATCTTACTTGGCATTTTTCCCTTGCAGCTATTAGTATCTTTTCTTTGTTCTGAATACTTACTGTTTTGAATACTATGTGGCGGAAGGATTTTCTTTTCTGGTCAAATTTGGTGGGTGTTCTGTAGGCCTCATGTATACTTATTTGCTTCTCCTTTAACTTGGGAAAATTTTCTTCAATGATTTTGTTGAAAATATTTTTTGGGCCTTGGAGAAGGGAGTCTTCTTTGTCCTCTATACCTATTATTCTTAAGTTTTGTCTTTTCATACTGTCTTGGATTTTTTGGATGGTCTGTGTCAGGAATTTTTTGGATTTAACATTTTCTTTGACAGATACATCAATTTCTTCCATTGTATCTTCTACACCTGATATTCTTTCTTCCATCTCTTGTAGTCTGTTGGTTATGCTTACCTCTGTAGTTCCTGTATTTTTCCCTAGATTCTTCCTCTCCATTATTTCCTCAATTTGTGTTTTCTTTAATTTTTCCAGTTCTATTTTCAGGTCTTGAGTTGTTTTGTTTACTTCCTTCACCTGTCTGATTGTACTTTCCTGTTTTTCTTTTAGTTGCTTCAACTCTGTTTCTTTTATTTCATTCAGTGCTTTAAGCATTTCCTTTCTAAATGCCATAAACTGTTTGGCTGCAACTTCCTCTATTTCTTTACAGATGGCAATATTCTGCTTGAGTTTATCTTCCTCTATGTCTTTACATATCTTATTTGTTTCCTCTGTTATCATCTTCATGAGCATAGTTGTTAGGTCATCTTCTTGGATTTCTGTTATGTTGGGGTGTCCAGGGCTACTTGCCCCTGGGTAACTGGGTTCTGGAGATGCCATATTGCTCTGTCTTTTGTTGCTTGAGCTTTTACGCTGGCCTCTACCCATTGTGCTATCTTAGGTGTTGGGGTTATTTTGTGGTGGTTCCTGGGATCCTGTGGTGGAGAGAATCCCCTTGTCAGAAAGGTGGTTTTTCCTGAAGGAAGTCTTCTCAGCTTTTTGGGTATAGTCCTGGGATGGCTGGTGTTTTTTCAGGAGTTGCTGCTGCTCACCTCAAGGAGAGAGACCTGAGTGGTAACTGTGGTCTGTGTTAGTTAAGAGGGTTTTCCTCTCAACATGGAAGTCCTAAAGACAGCTGCCCTTTTTCTGGTTTCTTGCTGTAAATTTAATGATCAGCTGCTGTGACCCAGTTGGACATCTGGCGTGAAGCAACTCTTTGTGCCTGTGTCTGGAGCACAGCTGAGTGATGCCAGCCCAGCCCCACCAGTCTGTGAGACATTTTCCAGGGAAGTATTGGGTGATTTAAGTCAATACAGTTTCCTTCCTTCCTTGTGGATTCTCTAGAGGCAGGGACTCCCAGTCTTTTTTATGCCCTGGGGTGCACTTCTCCTTCTCTGCCAGCTAGCTGGCACACAGAAACTACCCGTGTCTGCCTTTCTGGCCTTTGGGAGCCTGGGCGTCTGCATAAACTGGGTAATTTTCCCAATACCTTTTCAGGGTGGGGGTTTCGGCTGAGTGCTCTGAAATCAGACCAGCCATTTATCTCCCTGTTTGTTTGCACTGGACAGTGAAAACACAGTCTCTGGTGCCCTGGGGTCCACGGTTCTATCTGAGGCAGCAAATCAGGTGCGCAGGCAAGGCTCTGTGCTGGAGACTGGGTCCCCAGCTCTGGCTCCAGGCTGGCTCCTGGGGTGACTGAGGAACCTGAGTCTTTTCCAGGTGGTTATCTCTCGACTGAAAATTCCAGTCTCTGATAGTGTGGTGCACAAGGTTTAGTCTGGGACCCTGACCCTCGAGACATTGGCTTGTGGATCTGGGCTGTGGCTGGCACCCAAGCATCTGGAGGAACTGGGATCTCTTCTGCAGTTTAGCTAGGTGCGTTATAAGCTGATTGAATATCCCACGGTGGGGTATCCTCTCACCTGGAAAACAAAATCGCCTGTGTTTTATTGCCTAGAGTTCTGATTGCTGGTGACTGTACTGATCCCCTTTGCTGTTGCTCAGAATGAGAGTCCTCCCAGTGCCACCATCTTGCCCTGCCCTCTGGAACCCTTGAATTTTTTATAAAGAAGCCAAAACCACTCAATGGAAAAAAGACAGCATAATTAACAAATGGTGCTGGTCTATCTGGATGTCTACATGCAGAAACATGAAAATAGATCCATATTTACGACCCTGCACAAAACTAAAGTCCAAGTGGATCAAAGACCTCAACATAAAACCAGACACATTAAATCTGTTAGAAGAAAAATTAGGGAATACCCTAGAACTCATCAGCACAGGAGAGTACTTCCTGAACAGAACACCAACAGAACATGCTCTAAAGTAAAAAATAAATAATTGGAACCTCATGAAACTGAAAAGATTTTGTAAAACAAAAGACACTGTCATCAAAACAAAATAACACCATACACACTGGGGAAGGATCTTCACCAATCCTACATCTGAGAGGGCAAATATCCAGTATAAATAAAGTACTCAAGAAGTTATAAGGCAACAAATCAAGTAATCCAATTTAAAAAATGGGGCAAGAAGTTAAATAGAGAACTCTCTGCAGAGGATTGTAGAATAGCAGAAAAACACTTAAAGAAATGCTCATCCTCATTAGCCATCAGGGAAATGCAAATCAAAACTACCCTGAGATTTCAGCTTACACCCATCAGCATGGCTAAAATCAAAAACTCAAGTGACAACACATGCTGGAGAGGTTATGGAGAAAGGGGAACCCTCCTCCACTGCTCCTGAGAATGAACATTTGTACAACCACTCTGGAAAGCAATCTGACACTTTCTCAGACCAGTAGGAATTGTGCTTCCTCAAGATCCAGCTGTATATACCACTCCTTGGCATATATCCAAAAGATACTCAAGTTTGGACATTTGCTCAACCATGTTTTGTAGCAGCTTTATTTGTAATAGCCAGAAGCTGGAAACAACCCAGATGTTCCTCAGTTGAGGAATGGATACAGAAATCGTGGTACTTTTATACAATGGAATACTACTCAGCAATTAAAAATGAGGAAATCAGGAAATTTGCAGGCACGTATTGGGACCTAGATGATCATCCTGAGTAAGGTATCCCAAAAAAAGAAAGACACGCTTATATAGACCTAAAGGTAGGATAAATATATTAAATCTATACACCTAAACAGGATAAACAAGAAAGAGGACTTGGGGTAAGATGACCAATCCTCACTTAGAAACACAAATGGGATGGACATTGGCTGTAGGAGAAAAAAGTAACAGGACAGGAGCCTACCACAGAGGACCTCTGAAGACTCTATCTAGCAGTGTGTTAAAGCAGATATTAAGACTCATAACCAAACCTTCAGCAGAGTACAGAGGATCATATGAAAGAAGGAAGAGTTAGTAAGACCTGGAGATGACAGGACCAAATATATCAGGGCACACTAGTCTTCCATGAGACTGTTTCTGTTTCTCCAACCAAGGACCATGTATGTATGTAACATAGAACCCCTGCTAGAATATAGCCCATGGTAGCCCAGTATCCAAATGGGTTCACTAATAAGGGGAACTGGGACTATTACTGACATAAACTCAATGGCGATCTCTTCCCCCCACCCCCCGCCACCCGCAAAGGAAGGAGCAGCCTTGCTTGGCCACAGAAGAGGACATTGCAACCAGTCTTGAAGAGATCTGATAAGCTAGGGTCAGATGGAAAGGGAGGAGCACCTCCGCTATTAGTGGACTTGGAAAGGGGCACGAAGAAAATGAGGGAGGGAAGGTGGGATTGGGAGGGATTGAGTGAGGGCACTAAAGCTGGGATACAAAGTAAATAACCTGTGCTTAATATAAAAAATCAAAAAGAACATAGGAATCCTCATAGTTTTTCATTCAATACAATGATTAAAGTCCCAGCAACCCAGGTGCTTGTTATTAAAATATGTTGTTCTCTGCCCTCATCTGATAGATCACTATCATGTTCTTGGATCCACAAAGATGCTTTCTTCTACATCAATTGGGATTGCATACAGAGACCTACGTCTGATATTATGCAGAGAAAGTCCTGAAAACACCCACCTCTAACTGGGAATTCCCTATCAAATTCTCCCTCCCCACAGATCTCTGGGAAGCCTGCTGGAGAGGAGGCAGGAAGAGCATTATAAGTAGAGGGGATTGAGGACACAAGGAGAACAATGCACTGAGAATCAGGCTGCAAAGGAACATGAAGCAGCCAGCCTTGGTGAGACCTGAAAAGATACAGTCGGTTGTATACAAGAGGGAGGAGGACCCCCCCATCAGAGAAGTATTGAAAGGGAATAAGGATAGAAGAAGGAGAGTGGATTGGTTTGGAAGAGAAGATACCAGGTAAAAAATCGTAATAAATAAATACTTAAGAAAAACTGTGAGAAAGGTGATGAGGTATAGAGCTCTTCAGGACTGATGGCTTCTTTGTGGGGCTAGTGCCAGGGTGTGCCAAAAATAAACCCAGTTTTCTTAAGAAACTTGGCATTGAGATTCTGATCATGTTCAAATGATTATATGAACAACATATACTAAAATAAATAAATTTTAAAGAAAAAAGTTAGTGTTACACATAGGTAGGAATTTGAACCTGGGAGCAATGGAAAAGGAGTATATTGTATATTAAATGAAATTCAAACATAAGCTATAAAAATAATATATTGACAACTTTTACAATGAATTTTAACATGGAGAAAAGATTTGACTAAAGGAGGGCAACGTGTGACTTTCCAAGAACTCATTATGTAGCAGAGAATCCTAGCCATGAACTGGTGATTAACAGCTACCTCAGACCACATGAGCTCAGGGGGAACCTTTTAACAAGAAGTCCTGGCACTAACACTATGTTTAGAGCGTTTGTCTAGAGGACCAATGAAAGAAACATAGCTGCTCCTGTGTCCTAAGCATATAACTTAGAAACATTACTCCTTCCTGCAGGCCCAGTTCTAACAGTAAACTGCAGGACTAGGAGGATTGTTCAGGATTCACTGAACACTCTATGGGACACAATGGCTGATTAAGCTAGGTCAACAAAGACAAGTCAGCTCATAGAGGGTTGACAACACTATTGTGGAACATCACCAGCTGTGAAATAATATCTTGTCCTTTGTTCTCATTTTACACTCAACGAAATTTCTCTGTTTCAGCCAATTAGTGCCAGGAATTGTCTGGTTTTCTTCTCTTTTCCCTGCTCTTAAAGACTCAATACCACAGGAAACCCTAGACCCTATGAGTAGGGTATCATATCAGTAAGAATGTGAAGTTACATTTAGTGAGTAAGCAAGAAACTGCTCATTTCAAAATTACAGCCTGTGAAATTTCAGATCCGAGACCACATTAGTAGACCACCTTGTCATTCAGTACATTCCCCTTAATTCCACATCTCTTTAAAGCTTTCCTACTTAGTAAGTTTTCCAATTAAATGAATATTAAATTTTCATTTTCTACCTCACATTGTCACAGAGCCAAATAGGAATAAAGGTGTGGGATCTGGATAAAGGGATGAGATAAAGGCTTGTTGTGAGTCACAAGATAAATTCACATGTGCACAGGTTCAGAGATACAGGACACTGAGGAAAGTTTGTTTGCTCATCTCCATGGAAACCTCAAGATTCTCTCAGGTGATGATTGGCTGAAAGGGGAATGATGGCATTAAATAGGTAAAAGCCAGTAAGAGTATTAAGAAATAAGTTGTTAAAGGGGCCAAGTGGACAGCTTGCTTCACTGAAAGGCTGAGCAGCCGTACATGCCTCAATCTGGGAAGCTGAAAGCACCCAACACAGAGATGACATTTCCCATGTCTAATTCTAACTCTTAATTCAGAAAAAGTGTCACATGTTGCTTTCAAGTGGTCATTAATAAAGTCATATGTACTTGATATGTGACTTTCACATTATCACAGATTCCATCATTATTTGTTGAATGCACAGATATGTCCCCAGTTAGTGAATTGCTTACTGGGAAAATGCTCCCTGGCCAAGACAAATCTTTGAAAAAAATGTGTTTAATTGGGCGTTTGTTTATATTTTACAAAGACCATCCATGATGTCATGACAGCAAGCAGTCATCTTGTTGGAGTCCTTCAGCAGATATGAGAACTTTTCATACTGAATCACAAATGGCAGGCAAAAGAGGAAAGAGCTAGAGAAACAGGTTCAGAAGAGAGAGACAGACCAACAGGAACAAAGATATAAAGTGACAGAGACTGAGAGACAGAGAATACATTCTGTCTGGTCACTTTCTTTGGCATATCAACCTCAAAGCACAACCTCATTTAATAAGACTCCAAAAAATTATATTATCAAAGAAGGCCATAACTGGTAACCATTCTGAGACATTTCCTCACTGGAGACTCAACATGTAAATAGATTAGCTTCAAGGAGACAGTGTACATCAAATCATGAGGCAGTGAAAGAAGATGGAGGTACTTCTAGCCTAAAATAACATTTATCCTGAAAGTTTGTCCTTGAATATAGTGATTAAAGTCCCAGAAACTTCCAAGGACTAAAGAACAGGACTGGCAATTACCTTAGGGAAAATGTGGAATATTTCTATAATGGAGTATTATTCAGCTAAGAAAATGACATCATGATATTTTCAGCCAAATGGATGGAAACAGGAAAAAGAATTCCTGGGTGAAGTAACTAAAATGTAAACAGACAAATATGGAATGTATTTAATGATTAGGAGGTTTCCTAATAGTGAGGGATAAAGTTCCATCAGGCCATTTTTTATGAACAAATCAATACTCCTCCAGGGGAATTGTGTGGCAGTTAATTGAGTTCAGGGCTAGGGCATCCAATGGAAATTTTCAAGAAACCTAGGCTGTGGGTATTGAAATATGTTGCTCTCTGCCCTCAACTAAGAGTAAGTGCCATGTTCTTGGATCCACAGAGATGCTTACTTCTACATCAAATGGGATTGTATACAGAGATCCACAGATGGATATTATGCAGAGAGAGACCTTAAAGCACCCAGCGCTAAATGGGAATTTCCTAAGAAATTCTCCCTCCCTTCAGATCTTTAGGAAGCCTGCAGGAGAGAAGGCAAGAAGAGGTCATAAGTAGATCGAACCAAGCACACAAGGAGAGCAATACCTTGAGAATCAGACCAGTGAGAAAGATGATGCACCCAGCCTTGATGAGACCTAATAAGCTATGGTCAGATAGAAGGGGGTGGAGGACTTCCCCCGTCACAGAACTAGAGAAAGGGCCTAAAGGTAGGAGAAGCCTGGGTTGAGGGTTCTAGAGGGAGTAGAGGGAGGGAGCAGCAGAGGGAAAACAAAGTGAACAAACTGTAATAAATAAATACATTAATAAAACTGTGATAAATGTGATGAAGTTTAGAGCTCTTCAGGACTAATGGCTTCTTCCTGGCCATGATGGCAGGGTGTGTCAATGATGAACTCAGTTTTCTGTAAGGGACTTGGCACTGAGACTCTGATCATGTTTCAATGAGTAAGTGAACAACAAATTCTTCAATTTATGTATGTTAAAAAAAAATAGAGTGCCACATTGGTATGAATTTGAACCTGGGAGAAATGGAAATGGAGTGTAATTATATATTATATGAAATTCCTATATAAGCAAAAAATATGTTGACAACTCCAGCAATTACTTTTAACAATGAGAGAAGATTCTGGTAAAGGAGGAACTTGTCTCTGTAAGGCATATTTGCCAGGAACTCACTATGTAGCAGAGAATCCTAGCCATGAATTTTTTTTTTGAGTGACATAGATTCTCTTTTATTATAGTTGCAAATATCATGCTTGTAACAGCCAAACACAAGGAGTTAATTATACCTTTTTTTTTTTCTTCTTCTTCTTCTTCTTGTTCAGGAAAACAAATCTGTGTGGGAGAGGGCCTGGCCCGAATGGAGTTATTTTTATTTCTGACCACCATTTTACAGAACTTTAACCTGAAATCTCCAGTTGACCTGAAAGACCTCGATACCACCCCAGTTGCTAATGGTTTTATTTCTGTGCCACCCAAGTTTAAGATATGCTTTACTCCCACCTAAATGTATGTCCCTCTTAGGTCCCTTCTGAGGGGCACAGTAAAACTCTTCTGCCAGGCATGCCCCTCTGACCTTCCATCTCATATTTTCTCATCTCAAGATGCAGGGAATTCCTATCTTCTATTTGGAGTAATTTTCAGGGTCACTGCACAAACATGTGTGCAATTCCCAATGATTTTTCAACTTCAGCATTTTTAGTCTTTATCTAATGATGGATTATTAATATATTTTTATATTTTTACTGTAAATCTGTATGACAGTTCAGTAACACCTAACTCTGTGTGTTTTAAAGAAAAGCATTATAATTCTGGTCTGTTTAAAAAGTTTTCTTGTTTTCCTTTTTTGATATAGCCTCATGTACTCCAGGCTAGACTTAAACTCACTATGCAGCTTAGCCTAATAACCTGATCCACTGTCCTTCTTTGTTCATAAGGCAAGTAGTAATAAATTAAAATAACGTCCTAGCCATGAATTTATCCAACTACCTCAGTCTCTATTAGCTCAGGTGGCACCTCAAACAAGTCATCCGGGCAATAAAAATTTGTTTAGAGTGTTTGCTTAGAGGATATATGCAGGAACACACAGCTGCTCTTTTGTAATAGGCACATAACACAGACCCATTTCTCAGTCCTGAATTACCAGTTTTCACTATAAACCCCAGAACAGGAGGCCTCCTCACTGATCCAAGAGTGGGACACAGCTGCTGATTCAGCCAGGTCAGCCAAGGCAACTCTGTTCAGAGAAGTTTGCCAATATGAGTGTGGAACAACACCAGCTGCCAAATAGTATATTGCCCCTCAGTTCTCCTTTCAAATATAGCAATCTTTCTCTGCTTCATCCACACCAGGCCCAGGAATTGTCTGTTTTCCTTCTTTTTTCCCTGTTCCTAAAGAATCAATAATCCAGGGGACTCTAGACCCTGCAAGCCTATTATATCAATAAGAATTTGGAGTTATGTTTAGTGAGTACACAAGTAACTACTCATTTCAAAATGACAGCCTGTGAAATTTCAA
Organism: Meriones unguiculatus; assembly: GCF_030254825.1. Lineage (NCBI taxonomy): Eukaryota > Metazoa > Chordata > Mammalia > Rodentia > Muridae > Meriones > Meriones unguiculatus. Next base: position 5,837,685 of record NW_026843711.1, read on the forward strand.
ATTCAAGACCACATTATAAGACCACCATGTCTTCAGTACATCCTCTTAATCCCACATCACTTTGAAGCTTCCTTACTTAGGAAGCTGTCCAAAAAAATAAACATTATAGTTTCATTTCCTAACTGACATTGTCACAAAATTAACCAAGAGTAAAGGTGTGGAATCTGGATAAATGGATGAGATAAAAGCTTGTTGGCCTTTGTAAAAAAGTCACATATGCACAATACCAGAGATACTGGACACTGAGGAAAGTTTGTTTACTCATGTACATGGAAACCTTAAGATATTCTCACGTGAGACTTGACTGAGAATGAGAATGATGTAATGAAAAAGGTGAAATCAGTAAGAGTTTCAGGAGCCAGTTATTAAAAGAGCCAAGTGGACAGCTGTTTGAGAAAAAGGCTGAGTAGCCCTTCATGTCTCAATCTGGGCAGCTGAAAGCACAGAACCCAGAGATATCAGTTCTTGTGTCCAAGAATCTTAGTTCAGAAGTGTCACATATTTCTTTCAAGTGGTCATTAATAAAATCACTAGTCCTTGACATGTTAGTTTCACATTATGACAAATACCATTATTATTTGTTAAATACACAGATATGTCCTCAGTCAGTGAATTATGTATTGGGACAATGCTCTCTGACCAAGGCAAGTCTTTGAAGTGTTTAATTGGGATCTTGTTTATATTTTTACAGAGAACATCCAGGATGTGACATCAGCATGTAGTCATCTTGTGGTCCTTCAGCAGAACTGAGAGCTTTTCATACTTAACAACAAGATGCAGGCAGAGAGAGGATGACAGAGAAAACAAGACAGAAATTGAGCCAGACAAAAAAAAAAGATTCAGAAATATTAAGACCAAGACAGAGAGAAGCAAAGATATAAATTGACAGAGACAGAGAAACAGAGACTCCATTCTGTCCGGTCACTTTTATTGACATATCAACCTCCAAACACACCCTCCTATAATATAATTCCAAAAGAAATTATATGTTTTTAATATTTTATATTATTTTTATTAATTACACTTTATTCACTTTGTATCCACCCATAAACCCCATGCTCCTCCCCTCAGAATCCAACCATCTCTCCTCCTTGTCCATGCATGTGCATTTCCATGTCCATTGATAAATGTAGGTCTTCCACTCCTTCTTTCTGATCCTATTCAATCAGATCTCATCAGGAATGGCTGCAATATCTTCCTCTTTGGCTCGGTAATGGGGCTACCCCATCAGGGTGAGCAGATCAAAAAGCAGGACAATCATTTCATGTCAGAGGCAGTCCGTATTCCCATTACTATGGACCCCCTTGGACACTTAATTTTTATGGACTACATGTGGGCAGGGTTTCTTGTTATCTCCATGGGTGGTACTTGGTTGGAGTATGAATCTCAGGAAAGACGCCTGTGCTCAGATATTTTGGGTCTGTTGCTTTCTTTGTGGAGCTCCTGTCCTCTCCAGATCTTAGTTTTTCCCACTTACTTCATTAGATTCCATGCACTCTGCCCAATGGATGGCCATGAGTCTCAGCATCTGATTTGACAGTCTGCAGGGCAGAGCTTTTCATAGGCCCTGTGTGGCAGGCTCCTAAATTGTTCCCTGTTTTTTCCCATTTTCTGATGTCCATTCTCTTTGCCTTTCGGGATGGGGATTGAACATTTTATCCGGATCCCTCACTCTTGATTAGTTTCTTTAGGTGTACAGATTTTAGAAGGTTTATCCTATATTACATTTCTATGTGAGTGAGTCTACACCATGTGTGTCTTTCTGCTTCTGGGATAGTTCACTTCCAGTTCCCACCATTTACCTGCAGATTTCATGATTTCCTTGTTTTTCATTGCTGAGTAATATTCCATTGTATAGATGTACCACAATTTCTGTATTCATTCTTCACTGGGGAGGGCATTTGGGTTGTTTCCAGGTTGTGGCTATTACAAATAAAGCTGCTAAAACATGTTTGATCACATGTTCTTATTGTGTATTTGAGCCTCTTTTGGATATATGCCTTAAAGTGGTATAGCTGGATCTTGAGGAAGCACTATTCCTAGTTGCCTGAGAAAGCTCCAGATTGATTTCCAGAGTGGTTGTACAAGTTTACATTCCCACCAGCAGTGGAGAATGGTTCCCCTTCCTCCACAACCTCTCCAGCATGTGTTGTCACTTGAGTTTTTGATCTTGGACATTCTGATAGTTATAAGTTGAAATCTCAGGATCATTTTGATTTGCATTTCCCTGATGCCTAAGAACATTGAGCATTTCTTTCAATGTTTTCTGCCATTCTATATTCTTCTATTGAGAATTCTCTGATTAGCTCTATTCCCCATTTTTTTAATTGGATTACTTGATTTATTGCTTTTCAACTTCTTTAGTTCTTTATATATACTGGATATTAACCCTCTGTCACATAGAGACTTGGGGAAGAGTCTTTCCCAGTCTGTAGGCATTCCTTTGGATTGATGACAGTGTCCTTTGCTTTAAAAAGATTTTCAGTTTCACAAGGTCCAATTTACTGATTGTTGGTCTTAGAGCCTATGCTATTGGTATTCTGTTCAAGAAGTTGTCTCCTGTGCCAATGAGTTCAAGGCTCTTCTTTACTTTTTCTTCTAACCAATGTAATGTGTCTGGTTTTTTGTTGAGGTCTTTGATCAACTTGGACTTTAGTTTTGTGCAGGTGATAAGTATGGATCTACTTACATTTTTCTACATCCAGTTAGACCACCACCATTTGTTGAAAATGCTATCATTTTTTTTCATTGTATGGTTTTCGCATCTTTGCCAAAGATCAGGTGTCTATAAGTTTGTGGGTTTATTTCTGGGTCTTCTCTTCGATTCCATTGATCCACCATTCTATTTTTTATGTCAGTACCATGCAGTTTTTATTATTGTTGCTCTATAGAACTGCATGAGATCAGGGATACAGATACCTCTAGATGATCTTTGGTTGTGGAGAATTATTTTAGCAATTCTAGGTTTCTTTTTCCATATAACTTGAGAATTTTTCTTTCAAGTTCTAAAAAAATTGTGTTAATGGGAAATGCATTGAATCTGTAGATTGCTTTTGGTAAGATGGCCATTTTTAATATGTTAATCCTGTCAAGCCATATGCATGGAAATTCTTTCCATCTTCTCATATCTTTTTCTAATTCTTTCTTTAAAGATTTGAATTTTTTTTCATACAATACTTCGACTTACTTGGTTAAGGTCAAACCAAGGTACTTTATGTCTTTGACCTATAAAAGAACACATCAAAGATACCATACATTATGAGCAATAGGCTTCATCCCAGGTATGCAGTGGTGGTTCAATATATGGAAATCCAACAATGTGATCTACCATATTAACAAACTGAAAGAAAAAAAAAGCACATAATAGTTTCCTTAGATGCTGAAAAAGCATTTGAGAAAATCCAACATCCATTCATGTGTAAAGTATTGGAGATATCACTGATACAGGGCACAAATCTAAATATAAAAAAGGGAATATATAGCAAGCAAATACCAAATATCAAACTAAATGGAAACTTAAAACAATACCACTGAAATCAGGAACAAGACAAGGCTGCCCACTTTCTCCATATCTCTTGAACATAGCTTGGAATTTCTTCGTAGAGCAATAAGACAATTCATGGATATCAAGGGGATACAAATCTGAAAGGATGATGTCAAAGTGTCACTCTTTGCAGATGATATGATAGTATACCTGAGTGACCCAAAAACAAAGTTCTAAAAGGGAACTCCTATAGCTGATAAGCAACTTCAGCAAAGTGGGTGGATACAAAATTAAAAAAAACAAAAACAAAAACAAACAAACAAACAAAAACATAGCCCTCCTGTATACAAAAGATAATATGAATGAGCAAGCAATTAGGGAAACAAAAGGTATTATATATATATTTAAAAATGCCACAACTCGTATCCCTTCCCAGACATTTCCTCACTGGGGACTCAACATGTAAATTCATGAGCTTCAAGGGGACATTGCAATTCAAATCATCAGGAAGTGGAAGAAGATGAAGGAACTTCTAGACTAAAAGAACATACTTATCCTGATAGTTTGTCATTCAACACAATGATCAAAGTCCCAGCAACTTCCAAGGACTAAAGAACAGATTTGACAATCTCCTTTAGGGAAAATGTATAATATTTCCATAACGAGGATTATTCAGCTAAGAAAATGACAACATGATATTTTCAGGCAAATGGATGGAACTGTGAGAAATCATCTTTGGTGAAGTAACTTAAAGGCAGTAAGACAAATATGGTATGTATTTCCTTATTAAAAGTTCCTAATCATGGGGATAAAGTTCCAAAAGGCCATCTATTGTGACCAAACCAGTCTTCCACTAGGGGTATTTAGTTCTTTGGCCAGGGCATTGTTCAGAAATTTTCAAGTATTCGAGACTATTTTTTATTAAAGCATGTATTTCTATGTCCTCAACTGCTTAATCAGTGCCATGTTCTTCTATACCCAGTGATGTTTCCTTCTGCATCTAATGACATTGTATACATAGACCTACTGTCCAATATTATGTACAGGGAGACCTTAACCACCCAGGACTAAATGTCATTTCCCTATGAAATTCTGCCTCCTCTCAGAGCTTTGGGAAACCTGCAGGAGAGGAGGCAGAAAGAGTTTCATAAGTAGAGGCAATTGAGGACACGAGGAGAACAATGCCCTGAGAATACAGCCATAGAAGAAGATGATGCAGCCAGGCTTGATGAGACCTGATAAGCTAGGGTGCAATAGAAGGGGAGGAGGACCTCATCTATCAGGAAACTAGAGAAAGGGCTTAGAGGCAGAAGAAGGAGGGTGGGTGGGGCTGGAAGGAGAAGAAGGAGGGGGCAGCAGAGGGGATACAATGTGAAAAAAAATTATAATAAAAATATATAAGAAAATCTGTGATCATGTTAATGAAGTATAGAGCTCTTCAGGACTGATGGCTTCTTCTTGGGGGTGGTTTCAGGGTGCAGCAAGGATGAACTCAGTTTTCTTTAAGGGACTTGGCACTGAGACTCTGATCATGTTCCAATGAACAACACATACTTCAACTGATGTACTTTAAAGAAAAAAAAAGACTTAGTGTGGCACTTGGGTAGGAATTTGAATCTTGGAGCAATGGAAAAGGAGTGTATTTTATATGAAATTCCCACATAAGCAATACAAATGATGCTAACAACTTTTAAAATGACTTTTACATTGAGAAAAGTTTTCACTAAAAGAGGGGAGAGTTTGAATCTGTGAGGCATGCTTTCTAGGAACTCATTATATAGCAGAGAATCCTAGTGATGAACTACTGTTCACCCAGCTACCTCAGACCCGATGATCTCTGTTGGCACCTCTTAACAAGAATTACTGACACTAATACTATGTTTATAGGGTTCGTCTAAAGTACCACAGTAGGAAACACTTCTGCTATTGTGTTCTAGGTATATAACACAGAACCATGTCTTTGTTCTGTAGGCCAGGTTTTAAATGTAAACCCCAGGTCCAAGAGTATTGCTCACTGACCAATGAGGAGGACACAGCTGCCAGTCCATCCATGTCAGACAAGGTAACCTTTCTCACAGAGTTTTGACAACACTAATGTTCAGTGTAGAACATTACTAGATGTTAAATAGTTTATTGCCCATCATTTTTCCTTTTACATTCACAGATCTTTCTTTGCTTCAGCCAAACCAGTCCCAGGAATTGTCTTGTTTCCTTCTCTTTTCCCCTTGTTTTCTTCTCTTCAGGACTCAATACCCCTAGGAACCCTAGACCCTGACAACTTATTATATTAATAAGGATGTGAAGTTATATTTAGTGAGTACACAGGTCTAGTCACAACCTAAGAAATTTCAGATGCAACACCACAGTAGGAGACCATGTTGTCATTTACTACATTCACATTAATCCCCCATCACGTTGAAGCTTCCAAACTTTGGAATATTTCCAATTAAATAAACATTAAAGTTTGATTTCCTACCTGACAAAGTCACAGAGCTAAACAGGATCAGAGGTCTTGGATCTGGATAAAGTGATGACATAAAAGTTTGTTGGATTTTACAAAAAAAAATCACATGTGTACAGCATCAGAGGTACTGAACATTGAGGAAAGTTTGTTTACTCATCTCCATGAAAACCTCAAGATTCTCTCAGGTGTTGATCTAATGAGGAGGAGAAAGATGTCATGAAACAGGTGAAAGCCAGTAAGAGTTGCAGGAGCCAGTTATTAAAAGGGCCAAGTGAACAGATGCTTGAGAGAAAGGCTGGGCAGCCCTACAGGTCTCAATCTGGGCAGCTGAAATCACACAACCCTGAGATGTGAGTTCCTGTGTCCAAGACTTTTAGTTCAGGAAAAGTGTCACATATTTCTTTCAAGTGGTCCAAGGAACCTGGTTTCCTTCTGTTTTCCATGCTCTTAAAGACTCAATAACACAGGGAACAATAGGACTGGCCTACCTATTATATCAATTAGCATGTGAAGGTACATTTATTGAGTACAGGAGTAACTGCTCACTTCAAAATCACAACCTAGGAAATTTCAGATCAAAGACAACGGTAAGACACCATATTGTCATTCAGTACATTCCCCTTGATCCCACATCACGGGGGGCAGGGCCATAAGCACACACAGTTCCTGAGCTGTGGAAGAACTAAACCATTGCAGTTGGTGAGTGGAAGGTCCTCTGAGCCCAGGAAAACAAAGGTGAGGCTTTCTAAACGACAGGGAACATCGCACGAGGTGAGGACTTTGATCTCGGGTCACCCTGGGATTTGTTCGGGGAAAGAGAGAAACGATCCTCTGATCACCAGCATCCCCTCTCGAAGACCTTATCTCTCCCCCACACAGCGGACTCACTGAGATTCTCAGCGCACACCAAACTGCCTGGGATCTGCAGCAGCTGAGGCAGAGCTTCTAACCTTTAGTGGCATCAGTACAGGTCTCGGAGTACCAGAGACCCACAGAACCAGACACACATGGAACCATCCTCCCAGGGTCCCGGGCCTCTAGACACCATACTGGCTCCATAGGATTACCCAGCCACTGATAGTACTTCCTGCCCAATCCCACTGTGACAGAAAATACTCTATATATTCATCCAAACCAGGCAAAAATGCCACACAAGCTAGGCACACAAGGCACTGGGCCTCCCAAGCTCGGAGAACACAGCGGAGAGCCTGCAGGAATTCGCAGAAAGCATCTGAACTAGCAAGACAGTCTCCAACTACAGAGGGCCTTCCTAACGTGGCATTGAAGCAGCATTGAGCTGGCTGTGCACATCAGGGCTCCTGCTTAAGACCAACCAGGGCTAACCCAGAGAGCAGAGGGCCCAGCTACCTCAATACCTGCTGACCATGTAAAGATCTCCAGCTACAGTAGGACTTTCTTACCTGGCAGTGGCAGCAGCACTGATCTGGTGGATCACATCAAAGAAGGAGGACCAAACCAGAGAGCAGAGAGCCCAGATATCCCGATCCCTGCCTAGTGACCTGCCTGAGAGTGAGTACACCCCTGAGAACCTGCAGAGACCCAGACCCAGGGTCCTTATAAAACAGAAGCCAGGCATCAAACAACCTCCCACCCACATACCCACTTTGGGAAACAGAGAGGCACTTAGGACACTGAAGCTCCTGCTCTGTGTGTCTAATTGAGGAGTTAAGGCAGTTAATGCCAGAAATTGTGCTGCAATCATCACTAGAACCTGTGACATATACAGTGCAGAGCCCCTCCAACACACTCAAGGGTTCAACATTATCCATCACTCTGTCCCTCAAGACACACATCCACACACACACAAACATACACACACACACACACACACATGCACGTGCACATTCATGCCTGCATTTGCCCCTTTTGCACCTCTGTACTTTTCTCCCACAGGTACAGCTAATCCTCAGCACATGCTGAGGACACGAGACCTCACTCAACTTTCTGAAGAACTCTCCAGATGACAGAGAGAGACAATACCAGTCTGATCTGCAGAATCCAAAAACAAACAGGGAAGATTTCAGATAAGCATATGGCCATGGGTAGGTGAAAGAACACTTCCAACATAAATCAGGACATCATGACTTCACCAGCAAACCCCAAAATTGATGATTACTCCATCAGAAGCACAGGAAAAAGGCTTTAAAGTCATGCTTATCCAATTATTTGAGGCTCATAAGGAGGAAATGAACAAATCTTTCAAAGAGTTGGCCAGTCAATTTGAGGTGAAGAAAGAAGAAATAGACAAAATCCTTAAAGAAACACAGGCAAACATACCAAACAAATAGAGGCACAAGTAGAGATGAAATTAATGGCATATAAAAAGGAAATGAACAAAGAAATAGAGACCATCGTAGAGAGACAGGAATCCAAATTCAAACATGGTGAAAGAAATGGTGAAAGGCATGAAAACAGAATTAGAATCAATAAAGAAAACACAAACTAAGAAGACCCTTGAGCTGGAGAACTTGGAGAAAAGATCAGAAACCACAAAAGTAAGCATAACCAACAGAACACAAGAGATGGAAGAGAGAATCTCTCAAGCTGGAGACACATTTTAAGGAATTGATACCTCTCTCAAAGAAACAGTAAAATCAAAAAAGTTCCAATCACAAAATATCTAAGTAATCAAGGACACTATGAATAGACGAAATCTAAGAATAATGGGAATTGATGAAAAAGAAGACTCCAGGCTCCAAGGTCCAGAAAATATTTTCAAGAAAATCATAGAAGAAAATTTTCCCAACTTAAAGAAAGAGATGTCCATAAATATACAAGAGGCCTAAAGAACACCCAGAAAAGACACACATCACGTCACATCATATTCAAAACACTAAATCTACAGAAAAAAGAAAAGATATTAAAAGCAGCAAGGGAAAAAGGCCTATCTGAAGGTAGACCTACCAGAATCACACTGGACTTCTCATCAGAAACTATGAAAGCCAGAAGGGCCTGGGCATGTATCATGGAGACTCTAAGAGATCACAAATGTCAACCCAGACTACTATACCCTGCAAAGATTTCAATCAACATAGATGGAGAAAACAAAATAGTCCATGAGAAAACTAAATTTATGCAATATCTACACAACAAACCAACCCTACAGAAGATACTAGAAGGAAAATTCCAATCCAACAAAAACAACTTCACCCAAGAAAATAGGGCATACAGATAATATCCCAACAAAAATGAAAACAAGCAAAGAAACAGGGTAAAATCACAAACTCCATTACAAAAGGAACTAACATGCATTGGTCACTATTATATATCAATATCAATGGACTCAACTCACCAATAAAAAGACACAGGCTAACAGAATGGTTGTGGAAACAGGATCCAACATTGCATCCAAGAAATGCACCTATGCAACAAAAATGAAAACTACCTCAGAGCAAAAGGCTGGAAAAATGTTTTTCAAGCAAATGGTTTCAGAAAACAAGCTGGAGTAGCCATCCTAATATCTAATAAAATAGACTTTCATCCAAAGTTAATAAAAAAAGATAAGGAGGGCCACTATATTCTCATCAAAGGAAAAATCCACCAAGAGGACATCACAATCTTCAATATCTATGTCCCAAATAAAAGAGTACCTACATTTGTAAATGAAACATTATTAAAGCTTGAATCATACATTGATCCTAATAACTTAATAGTGGGAGAACTCAACACCCCACTCTCATCAAGGAATAGATCAACTAGACAGACACCAAATAGGGAAATAAAAGCACTCACAGAATCCCTAAATCAAATGGATCTAATAGACGTCTACAGATCTTTGCACCCAAACTCAAAATGGTACACCTTCTTTTTAGCACCACATGGAACCTTCTACTAAATACACCATGTAGTACATCACAAATCAAGCCTCAACAGATAAAAATGGATTGAAATAATCCCTTGTATACTATCTGACCACCATGGACTAAAGCTAGACATCAACAACGGAAACCATAAAAACCCAAAATGTACATGGAAACTGAAAAACTTACTATTCAATGAAAGCTGGGTTAAGGAAGAAATAAAGAAAGAAATTAAAGACTTCCTAGAATTCAATGAAAAAGAAGGCACAACATACCCAAATTTATGGGACACATTGACAGCGCTGCTCAGAGGAAAATCTATAGCACTAAGTGCCTGCAAAAAGAAATTCGTAACATCACATACAAGCAACTTAATGGCCCAACTGAAAACCCTAGAAAAAAAAAAGAAGCAGATACACCCAAGAAGAGCAGACAGCTGGAAATAGTCAAATTCAGGGCTGAAATAAATCAATTAGAAACAAATAAAACTATTCAAAGAATCAATGAAACAAAAAGCTGGTTCTTTGAGAAAATCAAGAAGATGGACAAACCTATAGGCAAACTAACTAAAAGACAGAGAAGCTATCCAAATCAGCAAAAACAGAAATGAAAATGGGGACAAATCTACAGACAGTGAGGAAATCCAAACAATTATTAGGTCATACTACAAAAGCCTATAGGCCACAAAATTTGAAATTCTAAATGAAATGAAAAATTTTCTTGACAGATTCCATCTACCAAAATTAAGTCAAGATCAGGTAGAAAGACTGAATAGCCGTATATCCCCCAAGAAAATTGAAGCAGTCATTAACAGTCTCCTCTCCAAAAAAAAAAAAAAACCCTGGACCAGATAGCTTAAGCACAGAATTCTACAATACATTCAAAGAAGTGATAACACCAATTCTCCTCAAACTATTCCACAAAATAGAAACAGAAGGAACATTACCAAACTCATTCTGTGAAGTGACAGTCACCGTGATACCTAAACCACACAAAGATCCAACAAATAAAGAGAACTTCAGACCTATCTCTCTTATGAACATTGATGCAAAAATACTCAATAAAATACTTGCGAACTGAATCCAAGAACACATCAAAGATATCATCCACCATGTTATAGGAGGCTTCAAACCAGGCATGCAAGCATGGTTCAACATACTGAAATCCATCAATGTAATCCACCACATAAACAAACTGAAGGAGAAAAACCACATGATCATCTCCTTAGATGCAGAAAAAAAAAAAAAAAAAACAATTGACAAAGTCCAACACCCATTCATGTTTGAAGTATTGGAGAGATCAGGGATACAAGGCACATACCTAAACATAGTAAAGGCAAAAGACAGCAAGCCTACAGCCAACATCAAACTCAATGGAGAGAAACTTAAATCAATCCCACTGAAATCAGGGACAAGACAAGGCTGCCCACTCTCTCCATACCTCTTCAACATAGTATTTGAAGTCCTAGCCAGAGCAATAAGACAACTAAAGGAGATAAAGGAGATACAAATTGGAAAGGAAGAGGTCAAAGTGTCACTATTTGCAGATGATATGATAGTATACATGAGCAACCCCAAAAATTCAACCAGAGAACTCCTTCAGCTGATAAACACATTCAGCAAAGTGGCAGGATACGAAATCAACTCAAAAACATCAGAAGCCCTCCTGTATACCAAAGACAAAAAGACTGAGAACAAAATTAGGGAAACAACACCCTTCACAATAGCCACTAATAATGTAAAGTACCTTGGTGTGACTCTAAACAAGCAAGGGAAAAATCGGTTTGAGAAAAACTTCAAGTCTCTGAAGACAGAAAGCGAAGAACATATCCGAAGATGGAAAGATCTTCCCCCGTGCTCATGGATTGTAGGATTAACATTGTGAAAATGATCACCCTGCCAAAAGCAATCAGCAGATTCAATGCAACTCCCAGCCTAATACCAACTCAAGTCTTTACAGACTTTGAAAAAAAAAAAGATTCTCAACTTCATATGGAGAAACAAAAAACCCAAATCTCCAAAACAATCCTGTACAACAACATATCATCTGGGGCTATCTCCATTCCAGATCTCAAGCTGTCTACAGGGAAACAGTAATAAATACTGCATGGTATTGGCATAGAAACAGAAAGGTGGATCAATGGAACCAATTAGAAGACCTAGAAATAAACCCACAGACCTACAAATACTCAATATTTGACAAAGAAGACAAAATGACTCAATGGAAAAATAAGAAAGCATCTTCAATAATTGGTGCTCAACCAACTGGATGTCTACATGCAGAAAAATGAAAATAGATCCATATTTATCACACCGCACAAAACTAAAGTCAAAGTGGATCAAGGACCTCAACATAAAACCAGATACTCTAAGTAAGTTTGAAATAAATTGGACAACACCCTAGAACTCATTGGCACAGGAGACAACTTCCTAAACAGAACAGCAACAGCACAGGCTCTAACAGCAACAATCAATAAATGGGACCTCATGAAACTGCAAAAGCTTCTATAAAGCAAAAGACACCATCATCAAAACAAAAAACTGCCTACAGATTGGGAAAGAATCTTCACCAACCCTTTATCTGACAGAGGGCTAATATCCAATATATATATAGAACTAAAGAAACAGAAAAACAACAAACCAAGTTATCCAATTAAAAAATGGGGAAAGGAGCTAAACAGAGAATTCTCGATAGAGGAATTCTCGATAGAGAAACACTTAAAGAAATGCTCAACCTTATTGGCCATTAGGGAAATGCAATTCAAAACAACCCTGAGATTTCACCTTACACCTATCAGAATGGCCAAGATGAAAAACTCAAGTGACAACACATGCTGGAGAGGTTGTGGAGTAAGGGAACCCTCCTCCATTGCTGGTGGGAATGTAAAATTGTACAACCATTCTGGAAATCTATTTGGCACTTTCTAAGACAATTGACTTGCATTTCCCTGATGGCTAATGAGGTTGAGCATTTCTTTAAGTGCTTCTCTGCCATTTGATATTCCTCTGTCCAGAATTCTCTGTTTAGCTCTGTTCCCCATTTTTTAATTAGATTACTTGGTTTTCTGTTTTTCAGCTGCTTTAGTTCTTTGTATATACTGGATATTAGTCCTCTGTCAGATAAAGGTTTAGTGAAGATTCTTTCCCAATTTGTAGGCAATTGTTTTGTTTTGATGATGGTGTCCTTTGTTTTACAGAAGCTTTTCAGTTTCATGAGGTCCCATTTATTGATTGTTGCTCTTAGAGCCTGTGCTGTTGCTGTTCTGTTCAGGAAGTTGTCTCCTGTGCAATGAGTTGTAGGCTGTTCCCCACTTTTTCTTCTAACAGATTTAGAGTATCTGCTTTTATGTTGAGGTCTTTGATCCACTTGGACTTTAGTTTTGTGTAGGGTGATAAATATGGATATATTTTCATTTTTCTGCATGTAGACATCCAGTTGGACCAGCACCATTTGTTAAAGATGCTGTCTTTCTTCCATTGAATGTTTTTGGCTTCTTTGTCAAAAATTGAGTATTCATAGGTGTGTGGGTTTATTTCTGGGACTTATATTCGGTTCCATTATTCCTCCTTTCTGTTTTTATACCAATACCGTGCAGTTTTATTGCTCTTGCTCTGTAGTGCAACTTGAGATCGGGGATGAAGATACCTCCAGATGATCTGTTGTTGTACAGGATTGTTTTGAGAATTCTAGGTTTTTTTTGGTTGTTGTTGTTGTTTCTCCATATGAAGCTGAGAATCTTTTTTTTTTTTCAAGGTCTGTAAAGAATTGAGTTGGTTTCTTGATAGGGATTGCATTGAATCAGTAGATTGCTTTTGGCAGGATGGCCATTTTCACAATATTAACCTGATCAATCCATGAGCAATGGGGGGGGGGGGGAGATCTTTCCATCTTCTGATATGTTCTTCAATTTCTTTCTTCAGAGACTTGAAGTTTCTCTCAAACATGTCTTTCATTTGCTTGGTTAGTTTCACCCCAAGGTACTTTATGTTATTAGTGGCTATTGTGAAGGGTATTGCTTCCCTAATTTCTTTCTCTGCCCTTTTTTCTTTGGTATACAGGAGGGCTTCTGATGTTTTTGAGTTGATTTCGTATCCTGCCACTTTGCTGAAGGTGTTTATCAGCTGAAGGAGTTCTCTGGTTGAATTTTTGGGGTTGCTCATGTATACTATCATATCATCTGCAAATAGTGACACTTTGACCTCTTCCTTTCCAATTTTTATCTCCTTGATCACCTTTAGTTGTCTTATTGCTCTGGCTAGGACTTCAAGTACTATGTTGAAGAGGTATGGAGAGAGTGGGCAGCCTTGTCTTGTCCCTGATTTCAGTGGGATTGATTTAAGTTTCTCTCCATTGAGTTCGATGCTGGCTGTAGGCTTGCTGTCTTTTGCCTTTACTATGTTTAGGTATGTGCCTTGTATCACTGATCTCTCCAATACTTTAAACATGAATGGGTGTTGGACTTTGTCAAATGGTCAAATGTTTTTTTCAGCATCTAAGGAGATAATCATGTGGTTTTTCTCCTTCAGTTTGTTTATGTGGTGGATTACATTGATGGATTTCAGTATGTTGAACCATGCTGGCATGCCTGGTTTGAAGCCTACTATATCATGGTGGATGATTTCTTTGATGTGTTCTTGGATTCGGTTTGGAAGTATTTTATTGACTATTTTTGCATCAATGTTCATAAGAGAGATAGGTCTGAAGGTTTCTTTTTTTGTTGGATCTTCTTGTGGTTTAGGTATCAGGGTGACTGTCGCTCCATAGAATGAGTTTGGTAATGTACCTTCTATTTTTATTTTGTGGAATAGTTTGAGGAGAATTGGTGTTAGCACTTCTTTGAAGGTCTTGTAGAATTCCACTCTGAAACCATCTGGCCCAGGGCTTTTTGTGGAGGGGAGACTGTGAATGAGTGAATGACTGCTTCAATTTCCTTGGGGGATATAGGGCTATTCAATATTTCTACCTGATTTTGACTTAACGTTGGAAGATGGAATCTATCAAGAAAATTGTCCATTTCATTTAGGTTTTCAAATTTTGTGGCATATAGGCTTTTGTAATATGACCTAATGTTTGTTTGAATTTCCTCAGTATTTATAGTTATGTCACCCTTTTCATTTCTGATTTTGCTGATTTGGATAGATTCTCTGTGCTTTTTAGTTAGTTTGGCTAAGGGTTTGTCTATCTTGGTGATTTTCTCAAAGAACCAGCTTTTTGTTTCATTGATTCTTTGCATAGTTTTATTTGTTTCTAATTGATTGATTTCAGTCCTTAGTTTGATTATTTCCAGCCATCTGCTCCTCTTGGGTTTATCTGCTTCTTTTTTTTTCTAGGGTTTTCAGTTGGGCCATTAAGTAGTTTGTATATGATTCTCTGTCTATTGCAGTGGCCTGCAGGCCACTATTATGCAGTTCTGTCTGCGATCCAAGGATTGCTTGCCTGGATTACACTGGTGGACCCACAAGGCAGTGGCTTCAATTTTGGGGTCACTATCCCAAGAATCCCTATGATGCCCACACTAGGGGTATCGGTGGCAGCGATCTCTGGTTGCTTCTGTGTAGAGGCCCTGGGTCTAGGGCAACTCTCTCCCTAGCAGGCTCACTCATTCTTTTGCAGGACCAGTTGGAATGCACAGGGGTTCCCCTTGCTCTCTGCTCTCTGATTTGGTCCTGCTGCGGGAAATGCATGGGTAGGCTAACAGTCAGCTCTGTGACACTGTGGCCGCAGGACTTGATGTCCACCTTTCCTGTGTGCTGCCTCTCTGTCCTTTCCCTCTGCCAGGAGGGGTTATGTTGACTGGTCCTGGGGTAGCGTGGGAAAGAGTTATGTTGAGTGTTCTCAATCCCAGATCCTGGGCCCAGATCTCTCTGCCAGAAGCAGCCTGGAGGAAGAGCCTATGTTTGCTGATCCCGAGAGAGTACCAGGTAGGTTTGAGAGTCCTCACATCCCAAGATTGGGTTTCTTCTCTAGGGGCTGCTGGGTGAGCTGAAGAGGGGGTGCTGTTTCCTATGGCAGGCTGCCTCTCTGTCCTTCCCCTCTAAACATCCCCACTGCTTGGGCAAGCGTATGGCAGTGCTCTCAAGGGAGTGTCAGAAGACTTCTCACTCCTGATCCTGAGCTGGGGTTTCTCTTCCAGGGGTCGGGGAAGGGGGGGGCGGGAGGGCGCCAGTGTTTGTACTTGGTGCTAGACCTTTCTGCACTGGACCTGGGAGAGTCTCAGGACATGTTGAATGACCACAGTACCATGTCCCGAGCTGAAGTTTGTTTGCTAGGAGCAGCCTGCAGCACTGGAGTCCTGGCAGTGTGAATCCACTATGCGCCTCTTTATCCCTGTGCTATGCTGCAGCAGGGTTATGGCGGAGTTTGGGGCAGTGCCCGAAAGGATTGGGTTTTCTCAGCCCCTATCTTGGGTTGGGGTACGTACAATGTGGTCTGTGGCAGATTCTGCTGGATGCCTCCTGCCTCCTCGAAAAGGGAGTAGGGATTTTGCACTGGGCGCAGCAGCAACTCTCCAAGAGCAGAGGAAACTCAGTTGTGATGGCAGCATGTACCCGAGGTCAGTGAGACCTTCCAGGGAAAGACTGGGTGACCCGTGATCAGTCTTACAATTTTCCTTCTTACAATTTTCTTGCGACTGAGACTCCTAGTCTCAGGCATCCTTGTGTCCACTAATCAGCCTGGGAAAGTGATCAGGACATGCAGGCGTGCAGCTCTGGCCTGAGACCCAAAGCCCGAGTTACCTGGGATTTCTTCCGGGTTCTGGCTGGGCAGCCCAAGAGTGGACCAGACCGATTCTCATGCTGTGGAAGCCTCCCGTAACCTGGGAAACACGATTGATCGCTGTAGTTTTAGGTCCCAGAGTTCAGTCTCCTGTTTGCTGCACAGAGAGTGTTGTCCCACTTCTCAGACACAGTGTTCTCCCGGCGCCACCATCTTGGCCTCCCCTTACAATTTCTTTTAACATGGAGAGAAGATTCAGCTAATGGAGGGCAAAGTTTGACTTTATAAGGAACTCTCCAGGAACTCATTATGTAGCAGAGAACCCTGGCCATGAAATAGTGGTTACCCACCTACCTCAGACCCTACTAGCCCAGGTGGCACATCTGAGCAAGCAGTCCTGGCCCTAACAGTAAGTTTCAAGTGTTTGTCTGGAAGACTAAAGCAGGAAACACTGTTGTTCTTGTGTCCTATGCATATAGCTTGGACCCACTTCACTATCTTGTAGGCCCAATTTTAAAGGTAAATACCAGGACCAGGAGCATTCCTTGCTGGCCCCTGAGTAGGACATAACTGCCAATCCAGCCAAGTCAGCCAAGGGAATTCTGCTCATAGAGGTTTGGCATCACTAGTGTGGATCAAAACCAGTTGTCAAAAAGTTTATTTCATCTCATTTCTTCATTTACAGTCACAGATTTTCTCTGTTTGAGCCAAACCAGTCCCAGGAATTGTCTGGTTTTTGAAGGAGTCTGGTAATTGGAATTCTGCCTGCTGGCCATGGTAGATGTGGATCTTATGTAAGTTCCATGTCTCAGAGACTTTCCTTGCTGGTCTCTGCAAGCTGTGTGTTCTGAGCCTCAGAAGTAGATAGTAAGTTCCTTGCAACCTTGGGAAACAGCAAAGTTGATGTAAACTTCAGTGAATTCCTGGATGCCTGGCCAGGTGGCACAAATGTGTTGCTACTGTAAAAAAAAAAATCTGCTTTTACCCTTTGCTTTATAAGTGTTGTTTGCATCAGGAATCTATCTTGTCTCCATTCTTTGAATCTCTGCTCCACCCCCCCCCCATTACACTCCCTCTTTCAGGTGAACCTTTTCAACTGACTAGACAGCAGGAAAGGTCAGGTTGTGCCTGAACAAGGGAATTTGAAAATGAGGGACAACATGAGAAAGGCTGGTTTTGGAGCTCTGGATGCCTAAGGAAAAAAGAAATTACTTCATGATGACAGCCCATCACAAGTAGGAAAACAAGGTAAGTAGGCAGTGAATCATGGAACAAAGAAATAGCAGGGAGATGTTAGTGAGGACTTTAAAATCAATGCTAATAAAAGCTAGGAATTGGGAGAAACCACCCTTATACCCTTCAGTTTGTACATGAAGTTTGTCCCTGGTTCCCAGTTAAAGATACCATCAATCTGGAAACTTAGGAAAATGAATCACACAAGCTAAAGAGTTACTTGGGGGAAATTAGAGAAGCCAAACAGGTAGAGAAGAAGTACTTCAAAAGTTATTTCAAACATTCATAACGGAGCTCAAACAGATTTGTGTAATTTGAGAGTAGAAAATAATGTAGGAGCTAGATAGTGAGAATGAAAGGAAGTCAGTGGAAGAAACTGTCAAGTCTCATAATTCAGACTGGCCTTCTGTACCCTCTGCCCCCATGGCTTTCACTGCTACATGTGCAGGAGATATGGGACCACTGCAGGAGGATATTACTGTTCTCAGAGAGAAAATCAATTAGAAAGAGAACAAGTTAAGTTATTAAGGGAATTAGAGAAATTTAAATTACAATAATAATAACAATAATAATAACAATAATAGTAATAGTAATAATAATAAATAATAAAATTAGAATGTTTGCACTGGTAAATTTTAAAGTCTGATTTTGACTTTTAAAATTATAAATGTGCTTTATGATTTCACTCCTAAAGAGGATGCTTTGTTTTAATATTACAAAAACAGGTTATAAAAATATTTAAAAATTTACATTTAAATTTAAAAAAGCAGGTACCATGGTGCTTTGTGTCTTTGTCTCTGCTTTTTTTGTTTTTGTTTTTGTTTTTGTTTTGTCTGATGGCTTCTGTTTTGGTTTCTATATTTGGGTTTACTGCAGAGGTCTGGGAAACTTGGAGAGTTTCCAATCTGGTCGAGGGAATATGGAAGACACTCCAGTTCCTGAAAAAAGGGCTCCTAAAGATTATGCTTCGTTTGGGACCATGAGAGAGGGTGGCTGGGACCCCCTCTTGCCTCTGTGTGGCAAGAGGGCTGCTGGAATGTGCTTTCCTTCTGGAAGCTGTGGAAAGAGCCATGGGGGCTCTGTTCCTTCTGGAATATATGTGTGTGGAGGGGATGAATGTGGGGGTCCACTCCTAGAATCTGTGGGACTTGTCAAGTCCCTACTTGTCAAGTAGGGGCTTGTCAAGTCCTGGTATTTGGGTATTCTGGTTACTCCAAGGT
The DNA here is from genome assembly GCF_030254825.1 of Meriones unguiculatus. NCBI lineage: Eukaryota > Metazoa > Chordata > Mammalia > Rodentia > Muridae > Meriones > Meriones unguiculatus. The sequence goes on from NW_026843711.1 coordinate 5,856,624, forward strand.
GGCAATGTCACATTTCTATGTTCCTTATGTATCTCTCTGTTTGTGTATGTTTATCTGTAGACTTGGATATCTTTAGACGTGTGAAAATTTCACTCAACACCTTGGAGTTAAATTCTATAAAACATTTTAAAATTATCAAATATTTTAAAATAGTAACCCTTGGGCAGTCTAACAAAGAACTTAAAATAGTTTCTTAACCCTTAGGGGGAAATAAAAAAGAAAATATTTGGTATTTGTTAGAAATCATATGGAGGTGAGAGTTACAGGGTGGGTTCACAAATCACACCATGAGAATGGTTCCATGTGGGAGGTATATTAGAGAAAGGGAAAGGGCATTGCAGAGTGATGAGGTGTAAGACAAAGAGAGAGAGGAGGGACTCCGACAGTTCTCTTATAAGGTGACCCAGACCATGTGCAAGTGGTTACAGGTGATGTGTGGGTGGTCTTCTTGGTAGCTTTACAAATTCCTTATAACTGCTTTGTCAGGTCCTTTGAAGCTGGCTGTAGAGATGCCTGCTTATGGATCCCAACATTCCTCCCTTTTTGTTTTATTAAAAAGTGAGGATCCAGGAAGGGGTGATGTTTGGGTGTGGGAACAGGGACGACTTTTGCTCTTCAAGCTACTTCCTGCTAATTATGGGCATTGTCCTTCTCGGGGTACACGTGCTCCCCACCATCAGGGTCATTGTCATATGGTTCTGTGGGCAGAGGTTGATAATCATGTATGAGTAACTGATTATTGGTTTATTTAGAGATTTTTTGCAATTGTTGTTGGAAGAATGTAGAGACTAAGTTAATAAACAGGGTGCAAAAAGCAAAACCAGAAAGACCAGGACAGATGAGATAAGGGCAGAATCCATTTCCATATGGGACTCTCAAATGCCCAAGAGCTAGAGGCCTCAAGCTGTTCCCTTCTTTTTTGTAAATCTGTCTGGAGTTGTTGGATTGTGTCTTTTGTTGTACTGGACTGGTTGATGTAAAAACAGATTACTCCTGGAGGAAGATGCAAAGGCCACCTTCTCCAGCTGTGAAGAGATCCAATCCATGTTGTTTTTGAAGTACTACTGCTGCCAATGAGTCAATCTGTCCTTGGAAGATTAGTATTGTCTGAGCCACTTGCTCCAGGTCCTGGATAAACTGGAAAGAAAGCTGATAATACAGAGTTGCTGAAATGGCTAGTCCTGCTGTTCCCTAGAGTCCCTGGAGCTGTTCTCTAGTCCCTAGAGCTGCTGGTGATTCCTGCAACAGCCAGCAGGGGAAGAATTTGAATTGCCCTCTTATCGTGCTGGGCAGCTTTTTTAGTCCATGGCCAGGATTGGTAGGGGCTCGCTTTTGATTATCATGCCCAGCTCAGGGAAGAGGAGTACCAGAGTGCAAACTCCTGAACAATGAGCAGGCAGATGACAGTAGACCTGAGTGCCACAAAGAATTGAGATATTATTAGCAGTAGGTCATTGGGTTTGAGATGAGGTATCAAGGATAGTAGTTTCATTATATTCTAAGGAACTTAGCATTCCTACAGAGTGTGTCCTGGATGCCTTGAAAGAGCTTGCCACACCTAAGAGGGTGATATGAGAAAGGTAGGAGGTTGTGGCAACATCAGAGTCAGGGCAGTTAGTAAAGATGAGGTTCCTTGACAGAGTTATTGCAGAAGCTGTCAGCGCTACCTCTGAATTGGTCCCTTGTGTTAGACACAGCCAGCAAGATTTTAAATGGCCTGGTTGGGTCAGCTTGTAGGCTGAGTTCAGAGTCTGCAGTAGGAGATGAAATGACAGTTCTGTGTTTTTTTAGGAAAGGGGATGTTAGAGATGTAATGACCTTAGAGGAATGTTTAGTTATCTTTTCTAATTCTCCCATCTCCAGTGATTGGGTAATTGGGACATATTTTCTCTGGATATGAATAGTACTTATTGGTAAATTGGGTGTGTAGCAGCTGTAAACTTTTCCAAGGATGCCTACTTCCCAACTGGCATCCCATGTATCTTGGATGTATAAATAGAGGGTCTTTTTCTACAGGTGAAAGATCTTCTTCTGTGCTGGTGTGTGGATTAGGCAAGACCAGTATGGGCAGCCTCCATACCTTTCTGGTCATTTTTTTGCAATAATCATTTGTTTGATCAAAGAGAAAGCAAACAAAATTTCTATCAAATAAGAGAGGAAGGATAGATGTGGGGGTGATAACTATTTCCATCGGCTCCTGACAGCCTCCCATAGAGCAATTTCCTGACACTATTAGGAAAGACTGTTTATTATCAATGAGGGTTTCTTGAACCTCAAATCTCCATAGGTAGGGATTACCTTGAACAGCAATAGGCAAGAGGAAGATGAGGAAAAATACATATCCAATCCAGTAGAGTTGAACACAGCTCTGTGGTGAGGCCTCATTTTTCTGCAACTGGAGACAGGGTGGTTGATCTTAGTGTCTTTTGGAGCTTGAGGGAGCAGGGTCCTGGTGGAGTTGATATATAGGAAGGTTCATTATCTTGAGGAGATGGGGTGAAAGGCTTAAGGTGGGATAGATAAATCTGGTGAGGAAAGCCCTCAAGCTTAGCAACTGTGGGAATCACAAGAATCAACTTGAAAGGGCCCTGCCATTTAGGAGAAAGAGTTGGGGAACTTTGGTGTGGAGGGGACAGAAGGACCTGGTCCCCAATGTTAATAGGAGATGAACAGGGATTAGTGTATAGCCATGCTAAACAGTGATGAGTTAAGACACATATAAGGTACTGGAGATGAGAGCTTAAGGGAGTAAGCAGGTGTTCAGGGAGAGGAGAGGATTTAGCTAAAAGACCAGGAGTTACATGAGCTTAAAAGGTGAAATAGACAGAGGCTTTTGGGGGAGAGCGCACAGCCTGAAAAGAGCCAGAAGGAGGAGTTTTACCCAAAGTGAAGCTTTTGTGATAGCTTAACAAGAGTGTTCTTTAGGGATCGATTAGTTTGTTCTTTCTTTCCTGAAGACTGGGGACAGTATAGGATATGAAAATACCAAGGAATGTTAAGGGCTGTGAAACCTGAGAAGTGAAATCAGGGCCATTATCTGACTGAAGGAAGGTAATAATTCAAAAATGTGCAATAATCTCAGGTAGGAGATCAGAAACTCTCTGAGCTCTTTTATTAGTAGTGGGGAAAGCCTCCACCCATCCTGAGAATGTGTCCACCAAGACCAGGAGGTGTAGGACACATTTGTCTGTTGGCATGTGGGTAAAATCAAGTTGAAGTTAGTGCCAGGGAAAGAGCCTCCAGCCTAGTGTGTAGGGAAAAGGGGGCTACAATAGCCTGAGTTAGGATCTGAGGTCTGTCAGTTCTTACAAGAAGCAGTAATGGTATTTAGGAAGCACAAGTCCTTAGGGATAGGCTTCAGGTGAGGACTGAAGAAGTTAGACAAGGCCTGACTGTTAGGATGAAAGAACTAGTGTAAAAAGGACAGAATCTGAAGAGTGTCAGGAGAGGGAAGAGGGGATAGGATTATATTTTAAGGATATTTTGAAGCTAGGCCTTTTAGGGCCACAGCCTTAACTGCCTCTTCAGCTCAGCTATTCCCTTTGGAAACTATGGAATTGTCCATCTGGTGGGACCAGCAGTGGACTATTCCAATGGCTGTGGGAAGATCGGAGGCTTTTAGCACTGCCAAAATTTGGTCATCATGGTTACAGATCCTTCCTTTGATGTAAGTACTCCATACTCTCTCCAGATGGCAGAAAGGGAGAAAAGAATATGAAAATCATATTTAGAGTCTGCATAGATATTAAGTCTCTGGGATAATTGGAACGCTTGGGTAACAGCTATTAATTAGGCCTGTTGATATGTGGTGTGGGCAGGGAGGGCTTGGGCCTCGACCACCTCAGTATTTGACACTAAGGCATACCCTGCTTTTTGAGCTCCCTCATGTACAAAGGAGCTGCCATCTGTATGTGGTGAGGGATGGGGCAATAGTTCCTCTAAAGTTTCAGTGCAAGAATGTGATGGGGAAAGGTTAGAGTTAGGTCAAGGAAGAAGCCTTGAAATATTTAGAGGTGGGCATGGTTAGAAAGTGAGGGTAGAGTTTTTTATTAGTGACACCTGGAGGGAAAGAACCCTGGAAGGAGGTAAATTTTCTAAGACTTTGTATGTTAAAAGTGAGACAGATTATGAGAAGAGAACACAATAATGGGTGGCCCGAAAGTTAGGTTTTTTGACACTTGAATAAGGAGCACTGCAGCTGCAAGGGCACAAAAAACAGCCCATCCCTGCATTGTCAGGTCTAATTTCTTGACAGGTATGCTACATGTGCAAAGAGGATCCCAATTGGTAACCCAGGGCTCCAAGTGCATATACCTCTTTTTCTGTTACATAGAGGAAGAAGGGACACATTAGGTCTGGAAGATATAAGGCCAGGGCCTCAAGAAGAGCCTGTTGGAGCCTCTGAAAGGACTTAGTAACAGCTTTAAGAAGGGGTTCATGCAAAGGGCCTAAAGCTGCTTCATATAAGGGGCAGACAAGAAGGTAAAAGGATGGGACACAGGACCATAAGAAATGGGCCATTCCCAGAAACAATAAGATTTCTTCTTTACCAGACATAACTGCCAGAGACCATATGAGGTCTTTTCTGTCTAGGGTGATGCCCTTATGGGTTGGAGTTAATGTTAGTCCCAGGTAAGTGATCTCAGATGTAGATAATTGGATCTTGGAGGGTGAGACCTGATAGCCTCTGCTGGATAGGAAATTTAGAAGAGCCTATCCTGACAATAGAGGAACTACAAAGAGAGGTTGGTCCCCAGTACTCCATTTAGGACTGAGTAAGTGGCTCCAGTGTCCACAAGAAAGGAGATGGCCTGTCCTGATACAATGATAATTAGCCATGACTCCACATTAGTGATGGCAGTTGTCTGGTCAAGGGAATTTGGGCACCTCAATAGTCCATAGCCAGGCCTATGATATTGGCCAGAGGGCAATCTTGGAGTGATGCCCCCATATCATGGAAGAAATGGTGTCAATCAACATCCCAATGTCCCTCTTGGTGGCATTTTGGACATGGCCCCAATTGCTTTTGGTGGTTAGGGCAAGGATTTTTCCAGTGATCCTTCTGACTGCATTTGGGGCAGGGGCATGGTGGTCTCCACGTGGGACAACCCCGGGCCCAATGACTCATTTGACCACTTATGAAACATGGAACTGGTGGTGCTAGTGTCTTAGAAGGCAGTCAGATGGTGTCAGCCAGCAATTGGTATTTTTGTTTGCTGGATTTTTCATCTTTCCTGTGCAACCCCCTAAAGGCCAGCACTAAGACTTCTGCCTATGGAGTCCAAGGTCCCGTCTACAAGGATTTAAGCTTAGCCCTAATGTCAGAGAAACTTTGTGAAAAAATAGATCATTCTTGCTTACAGATCCCAACAGTATTTTATTAATTTTACAAACTAAAACCAAACCATGCTGTTTAAGCCAATTAAACAAAAACTGCAGTTATTACAATATATCATGGCAAAAAAAAACTATAAAAAATGTTGTTCTTCATTTAAAAAGGCTGGAGATGCTTCAGTGCAAAATGTTTGCTTATGGTGTTTTACAGGAAAAAAAGGACTACAGTTCCATGTTAGCACAGGGTTATGCAGGGTTAATTCAGATCATTTGTATCCATTATATAAAATACATGCCTGGTTGCCAGAACCTTTATAAATAATTTAATCCTGTTTCTTTCTGGCCTATATAATTGGTATGGCCAGAATAGTCAATTATTGCTGAAGTGTACAGGATAAGTTTAGTTTTCTGTTTAATGTTAATTAAAACTTTTCTCCTTTAATTTTTTTACTCTTAAGTTTTAAAACAATATCATAGGATTAGTAAGATTTGCTAGCCCATTTATAAATTATGTTTAATTAAATGTTTTTTTTTTTTTCAATGCAGTTTATTCAGGAACATTGAACAATCCACGGACCCCGGGGAAAGCAAGCCCACAGCTTAAATAGCCTCTGGGTAGCCAACCCAGGCGTGCCACGGGGGCAATGCAGATAGGTCCACATACATGGAAGCAAGCCAGATCCTCGGCCTTAGCCAAAGGTGGAGTTGTTCGTGACAGAGAGCACTCACCATCGGGAAGGTGGAAGGCGGAAACCAGCTCCATCTTTAAGGCATAGCATTCCGCAGCTCTCTACAGTTCCCCCTTTTTGTTTTAGACGCATCAGGCAAGAGTAGAGGTCTGATCTCTGATATTAGAAATAAATTGGGACTTTGTACAGATGTTCATTTAGGTGTCATCCACCCAAAGAGCATCAGACCCGTCCGATACCTTTTTCTCAGAGGCGGGACCTGGGGCATCAACCCGCATGCAATCAGACATGCTCTTCTCTGGGTCCAAAGCGGCTGACCCTGAGTGCAGTGCTTAGCCTCGCATCCTGAGCGTATCATTTTAGCTTTTTATGGTAGCCAACCATGCTTGGGGAGAATGTCCTGCTTCAATGGCTGTAAAGGCCTGAATGATCATGGCTGCATCACACTGTTGTGAGACTCTAATCTTGCATATATACCACAGGCAAACCAAGGAGGCCAACACCAGAAGGCCTGCTAACACTCCCATGCCCGCCCATTCCTTCAGATGATTCATGGCTGCAGCAATCCATGTTGATAATCCTGTGGCTAGTCCTGCGTCCACTCTGGTAGAATTTACTGTGACAATGGCCACTCACAGCTGCTCCATCGTAGTATCGAATTCTACAGTCCAATTACCTAAAATATAGCTCAACAATTGTTTAGACAGATTTGCAGCACAGGAAAAATTCTCATGTTGTATGCTAGTGACACAAAGTCCAGCATACTTTCATTGACAGCCAGGTTGAGCGATTTGCCATAGGGTATCAATTTGCTCCTGCAAGAGGTCAGTCCTCTGATTGAACACCATCAAGCTTCCTTTTAGTTGAGCATTAATTCCTTTATGTACAACTAAGGCATGAGCTACATTGGCTAAATGATTATTCAGGGTCTGAGCAGTCTGCCCAGTATGACTCATGGCTAATGCCCTGGTGGTAGCTCCAACAGCCGTCAATGAGATGGTAGCAACAATGGTGGCTGTAGTTCCAAGATCCCTTTTCTGTCTGAAGAGAGTCATAGCGTGAGGGGCATCAATGGGCACAGGCACCCAGTGAGGCATGCGAATAACCAGGGCATACCTAAATTTACTAGCATTCCAGGATTGGGCAAAAAAGCAAGTTTCATTACCACAATAACTTGGCTCTATCTGGCTAATAATGAATAAAAATGGGGGATATAGACAAACAGTTGCGGGCTTATAGGAAATATTATGAGAAGCCTTAACCCCTCGTTGGAACATCCTGCGTCAGTTCTAGAACTAGCAGTGGTGGTGTCCGAGGTCTGAGTAGGTTCAGGAGACCATTGCCCCCAGGGGCGAGACGTGCTCCATGCCAATTGACTAACTCCATGTTTTCCTCCACTTTTGAAAGTCATTTAAGGTTCTTAAATTATTTTTTTTCCTTTTTTTCTTAAATTTTTCATCAATTACACTGTATTCATTCTGCATCCCCCCATAAGCCCCTCCCTCCTCTCCTCCCAATCCCACCCTCCCTCCTCCCTCTGCTTGCATGCCACTCCCCAAGTCCACTAATAGGGGAGGTTCTCCTCTCCTTTCTGATCTTAGTCTGTCAGTTCGTATCAAAAGTGGCTGTATTGTCCTCTACTGTGGCCTGGTAAGGCTGCTCCCCCCCCCCAGAGGGAGGTGATCAAAGAGCAGGCCAATCAGATTATGTCAGAGGCAGTCCCTCTTCACATTACTATGTAACCCAATTGGACTCTGAACTGCCCTGGGCTACATCTGTGCAGGGGTTCTAGGTTATCTCCATGAATAGTCCTTGGTTGGAGTATGAGTCTCTGGGAAGTTCACTATGTTCAAATTTTCTTGTTCTGTTGCTCTCCTTGTGGAGACCCTGTCCTCTCCAGCTCTTACTATTTCCCAGTTCTTACCTAAAATTCCATTCACCTGCCCAACAGTTGCCCATCCGGCTCAGCATCTGCTTTGATAGTCTGAAGTGCAGAGGCTTTCAGAGGCCCTCTGTGGTAGGTTCCTAGGTTGTTTACTGTTTTCTTCTTCTTCTGATGTCCATCCTCTTTACCTCTCTGGAAGGGGATTGGACGTTTTAGTTAGGGTCCTCTCTCTTGCTTAGCTTCTTTAGATGCAGAGGTTTTAGTGGGTTTGTCCTATGTTGTATGTCTATATGAGTGAGTATATACCATGTGTGTCTTTTTGCTTCTGGGACAACTCACTCAGGATGATCCTTTCCAGATCCCACCATTTACCTGCAAATTTCATGATTTCCTTATTTTTCATTGCTGAGTAATATTCCATTGTGTAGATGTACCACAATTTCTGCATCCATTCTTCAGTTGAGGGGCATCTGGGTTGTTTCCAGCTTCTGGCTATTACAAATAAAGCTGCTACAAACATGGTTGAGCAAATGTCCTTTTTGTGTACTTGAGCCTCTTTTGGATATATGCCCAGTAGTGGTATGGCTGGATCTTGAGGAAGCACTATTCCTAGTTGTCTGAGAAAGCGCCAGATTGATTTCCAGAGTGGTTGTACAAGTTTACATTCCCACCAGCAGTGGAGAAGGGTTCCCCTTTCTCCACAACCTCTCCAGCATGTGTTGTCACTTGAGTTTTTGATCTTGGCCATTCTCATGGGTGTAAGGTGAAATCTCAGGGTTGTTTTGATTTGCATTTCCCTAATGGCTAGTGAAGTTGAGCATTTCTTTAAGTGCTTCTCTGCCATTTGGTATTCCTCTACAGAGAATTCTCTGTTTAGCTCTGTTCCCCATTTTTTAAGCGGATTACTTGGTTTGCTGCTTTTCAGCTTCTTTAGTTCTTTATATATACTGGATATGAGTCCTCTGTCAGATAAAGGGTTGGTGAAGATTCTTTCCAAATCTGTTGGTGGTTGCTTTGTTTTGATGACGGTGTCCTTTGCTTTACAGAAGCTTTTCAGTTTCATGAGGTCCCATTTATTGGTTGTTGCTCTTAGAGCCTGTGCTGTTGGTGTTCTGTTCAGGAAGTTTTCCCCTGTACCAATGAGTTCTAGGGTATTTCCCACTTTTTTTTCAAGCCGATTTAATGTGTCTGGTTTTATGTTGAGGTCTTTGATCCACTTAGACTTCAGTTTTGTGCAGGGTGACAAGTATGGATCTATTTTCATTTTTCTACATGTAGACATCCAGTTAGACCAGCACCATTTGTTGAAGATGCTATCTTTTTTCCATTGTATGGTTTTGGCGTCTTTGTCAAAGATCAGGTGTCCATAAGTGTGTGGGTTTATTTCTGGGTGCTCTGTTCGGTTCCATTGATCCACCATTCTGTTTCTATGCCAGTACCATGCAGTTTTTAAAACTGTTGCTCTATACTACAACTTAAGATCAGGGATGGAGATACCTCCAGAAGATCTTTTATTGTAGAGGATTGTTTTAGCAATTCTGGGTTTCTTGTTATTCCATATGAAGTTGAGAATTTTCCTTTCCAGGTCTGTAAAGAATTGTGTTGGTAATTTGATGGGCATTGCATTGAATCTGTAGATTGCTTTTGGTAAGATGGCCATTTTTACTATGTTAATCTTACCAAGCCATGAGCATGGGAGATCTTTCCATCTTCTCATATCTTCTTCTAATTCTTTCCTCAGAGATTTGAAATTTTTTTCATACAAGTCTTTGACTTCCTTGGTTAGGGTTACTCCGAGGTACCTTATGTCATTTGTGGCTATTGTGAAGGGTGTTGTTTCCTTAATTTCTTCCTCAGCCCTTTTGTCTTTTGTATACAGGAGGGCTACTGATTTTTTTGAGTTAATTTTGTATCCGGCCACTTTGCTGAAGGTGTTTATCAGCTGTAGGAGTTCCCTGGTAGAGTTTTTGGGGTCACTCACATATACTATCGTATCATCTGCAAATAGTGATAATATGACTTCTTCCTTTCCAATTTGTATCCCCTTGATCTCCTTCAACTGTCTTATTGCTCTAGCAAGGACTTCCAACACTATGTTGAAGAGATATGGAGAGAGTGGGCAGCCTTGTCTTGTCCCTGATTTCAGTGGGATTGCTTTAAGTTTCTCTCCATTCAGTTTGATGTTGGCTATAGGCTTGCTGTATATCGCCTTTACTATGTTTAGATATGTGCCTTGTATCCCTGATCTCTCCAATACTTTGAACATGAATGGATGTTGGATTTTGTCAAAGGCTTTTTCAGCATCTAGGGAGATTATCATGTGGTTTTTTTCTTTTAGTTTGGTAATATGGTGGATCACATTGATGGATTTCCGTATATTGAACCACCCCTGCATACCTGGGATGAAGCCTACTTGGTCATAGTGGATAATATCTTTGATGTGTTCTTGGATTCGGTTTGCAAGTATTTTATTAAGTATTTTGCATCAATGTTCATAAGGGAGATTGGCCGGAAATTCTCTTTCTTTGTTGAGTCTTTGTGAGGTTTAGGTACCAAGGTGACTGTGGCTTCATAGAATGAGTTTGGTAATGTTCCTTCTGTTTCTATTTTGTGGAATAGTTTGAAGAGAATTGGTGTTAGCTCTTCCTTGAAGGTCTGGTAGAATTCTGCGCTGAAGCCATCTGGTCCTGGGCTTTTTTTGGATGGGAGACTTTTGATGACTGCTTCTATTTCTTTGGGGGATATAGGTCTATTTATTTGATTTACCTGGTCCTGGTTCAGCTTTGGTAAGTCAAATCGATCAAGAAAATTGTCCATTTCATTTAGATTTTCAAATTTTGTGGCATATAGACTTTTGAAGTAAGTCCTAATGATTGTTTGGATTTCCTCAGTGTCTGTATTTATATCCCCCTTTTCATTTCTGATTTTTTTGATTTGGGTAGTGTCTCTCTGCCTTTTAGTTAGCCTGGCTAAGGGTTTGTCGATCTTGTTGATTTTCTCAAAGAACCAGCTCTTGGTTTCATTGATTCTTTGAATTGTTTTATTTGTTTCCAATTGATTGATTTCAGCCCTGAGTTTGATTATTTGCAGCCGTCTACTCCTTCTTGGTGTGTCTGCTTCTTCTTTTTCTAGGGTTTTTAAGTGAGCCATTAGGGTGCTTGAATGAGCTGTCTCGAATTTCTTCTTGAAGGCACTTAGTGCTATAAACTTTCCTCTTAGCACTGCTTTCATTGTGTCCCACAAGTTCGGGTATGTTGTGTCTTCATTTTCATTGATTTCTAGAAAGACTTTAATTTCTTTCTTTATTTCTTCCCTGACCCAGCTGTCATTTAGTAACAAGTTGTTCAGTTTCCATGTGTGTGTAGGCTTTTTGTTATTTCTGTTATTGTTGAGGTCCAGCTTTATTCCATGGTGATCAGACAAAATACATGGGATTATTTCCATCTTCTTGTATCTGTTGAGGCTTGCTTTGTGACCCACTATGTGGTCTATTTTGGAGAAGGTTCCATGAGGTGCTGAGAAGAAGGTAAATTCTTTTGTGTTTGGGTGTAAGGTTCTGTAAATGTCTGTTAGGTCCATTTGATTCATGACCTCTGTCAGAGACATCGTTTCTTTGTTTAATTTCTGTTTGGTTGACCTGTCCTTTGTTGAGAGTGGGGTGTTGAAGTCTCCCACTATTAATGTGTTTGGATCTATATGTGCTTTAAATTTTATCAATGTTTCTTTCACAAATGTGGGTGCCCTTGTATTTGGGGCATAGATGTTCAGGATTGTGATGTCTTCCTGGTGGAATTTTCCCTTGATGAGTATGAAGTGTCCTTCCCCATCTCTTTTGATTAATTTTGGTTGAAAGTCTATTTTATCAGATATTAGAATGGCTACTCCTGCTTGCTTCTTGGGTCCGTTTGCTTGGAAAGTCGTCTTCCAACCCTTTACCCTCAGGTAATGTCTATCTTTGTGTCTTAGGTGTGTTTCTTGTATGCAACAGATTGCTGGGTTTTGTTTACGTGTCCATTCTGTTAATCTGTGTCTTTTTATTGGAGAGTTGAGTCCATTGATGTTGAGAGAGATTAATGACCAGTGGCTGTTAGATCTCTTGATTTTGATGTTGGCTGTGGTCATACGGTTGTGTGCTTGGTTGCTTTTTGTTTTACTGAAGTGAGGTTATTTATTTCCTGTGTTTTCTTGAATGTAGCTAGCTTTCTTGGGTTGTATTTTCCCTTCCAGTGTCTTCTGTAATGCTGGATTTGTTTGTAGGTATTGTTGAAATTTGTTTTTGTCATTGAATATCTTGTTTTCTCCATCTATGAGGACTGAGAGTTTTGCTGGGTATAGTAGCCTGGGCTGACATCTGTGTTCTCTTAGGGTCTGCATGATATCCGTCCAGGCCCTTCTGGCTTTCATAGTCTCTGTTGAAAAGTCAGGTGTGATTCTAATGGGTTTGCCATTATATGTTACTTGGCCTTTTTCCCTTGCAGCTTTTAGTATTTTTTCTTTGTTCTGTATATTTACTGTTTTGATTATTATGTGGCGGGAGGATTTTCTTTTCTGGTCAAATTTGTTGGGTGTTCTGTAGGCCTCATGTATTCTAATTGGCCTCTCCTTTAGCTTGGGGAAATTTTCTTCAATGATTTTGTTGAAAATATTTTCTGGGCCTTGGAGAAGGGAGTCTTCTTTTTCTTCTATACCTATTATTCTTAGGTTTTGTCTTTTCATATTGTCTTGCATTTCTTGGACGGTCTGTGTCAGGAATTTTTCGGATTTAACATTTTCTTTGACAGATACATCGATTTCTTCCATGGTATCTTCTACACCTGAGATTCTTTCTTCCATCTCTTTTAGTCTGTTGGTTATGCTTACCTCTGTAGTTCCTGTTTTCTTCCCTAGATTCTTCCTTTCCATTATTTCTTCCATTTGTGTTTTCTTTAATTTTTCCAATTCTATCTTCAGGTCTTGAGTTGTTTTGTTTACTTCCTTCACCTGTCTGATTGTACTTTCCTGTTTTTCTTTTATTTCCTTCAACTCTGTTTCTATCATTTCATTCAGTGTTTTAAGCATTTCCTTTCTAAAGGCCATAAACTGTTTGGCTGCAGCTTCCTCTATTTCTTTACGGATGGCAATATTCTGTTTGAGTTTATCTTCCTCTATGTCTTTACGAATCTTATTTGTTTCCTCTGTTATCATCTTCATGAGCATACTTGTTAGGTCATCTTCTTGGATTTCAGTTATGGTGGGGTGTCCTGGGCTACTTGCCCCTGGGTAACTGGGTTCTGGAGATGCCATATTGCTCTGTCTTTTATTGCTTGAGCTTTTACGCTGGCCTCTACCCATTGTGTTATCTTAGGAGTTTGGGGTTATTTTCTGGTGGTTCCTGGGGATCCTGTGGTGGAGAGAATCCCCTTTGCAGAAAGCTGATTTTTCCTGAAGGATGTCTTTTCAGCTTTTTGGGTATAGTCCCTGGATGGCTGGTGTTTTTTCAGGAGTTGCTCACCTCAGGGATATAGACCTGAGTGGTAACTGTGGTCTTTGTTAGTCGAGAGGGTTTTCCTCTCACCCAGGGAAGTCCTGAGGGCAGCTGCCCTGTTTCTGGGTTTCTTGTTGTAAATTTAATGATCAGCTGCTGTGACCCAGTTGGACATCAGGCGCCCCTCAACTGTTTGTGCTTGTGTCTGGAGCACAGCTGAGTGCTGGCGCCTCGGCCCCACTAGACTGCTAGACTTTTTCTAGGGAAGGATTGGGTGATTTAGATCAGTACAGTTTCCTTCCTTCCCCATGGATTCTCTGGAGACACGGGCTCCTAGTGTCTTTCTTTGCCCTGGTGCACACTGCTCATTGTCTGCCAGCTGGCTGGCCACAGAAATTTGCCTGTGCCTGGAGCACAGCTGTGTGATGGCGGCTCAGTCTCTGCCAGCTGTCTGGTGCGCAGAAACTGCCTGTGTCTGCCATTGCGGCTTTTGGGAGCCTGAGTGCCTCCCTCAGATGGGTAATTTTCCGGGGACCTTTTCAGGTTGGGGGTGAGCTGAGATCAGACCCACCGTTTCTATCTCCGGCGGCGAATCAGGCGCGCAGGCAGGCAGGGCTCTGTGCTGGAACCTGGGTCCCTGGCTCTGGCTCCGGGCTGGCTCCTGGGGTGCCCGTGGAACCCGCCCGAGTCTTTTCCAGGGGATATCTGGGTGACCTAAGGCCGGTCCAAATCGTTTCCTGTACCCTGGGGTTATCTCTCGAATGAAAATTCCAGTCTCTGATAGTGTGGTGCCCAAGGTTCAGTCTGGGACCGTGACCAGAGACACTGGCTTGTGGCTCTGGGCTGGGGCTGGGGCTGGCGGCCAGCAGCCAAGTGTCTGGCGGGAACCGGGATCTCTTCAGCGGTTTAGCGTGGTGAGTTAAAAGCTGATTGAATCCCCCACCGTGGGGTATCCTCTCACCTGGGAAACACAATGACTGTGTTTTATGGCCGAGAGTTCTGATTGCTGTTCACTGTGCTGATCCTGCTGTGCTGCTGCTCAGAATGAGAGTCCTCCCGGCGCCGCCATCTTGCCCCTCCCCCCAACGTGGAACATTTTATCATACATTTATAGACTGAAAATCTGAGATTAGACAAGCAGCTCGGGTGAGTCTCATAGGGCCCTGTCACCAGGCTGTAATTAAATGTTTTGTTTTGATTTTAGTTCAAAATGTGCAGGTTTAAAATTATGCTAAAGACTAAAGTTGAGTAAAAGATGGAGTTTTACCTAGTCTCTTTGTTTAGGTTTTATTTTATTTTATTTTATTTTGGTAAGTTTAAATCTAAAATTGGTAACCATAAAGTTTTCCTATATAGATCTATCTAAAATTTGGTTCTAAAACATACCTTTAAAAAATATGACAAAATGGAGATTATAATATCCTGTTTTATAGGAAGAAGTTTAGAGCAGAAGATAAAAGTAGACAAAGATTTGTTCAAATATACTGGCCCTCAGACTTGTCAGAAATCTGATACATATGGCATTTTAACATAGGTAAGCTTATTATGACAGAGTCCAACCTGTTGAGGTACAAAACAACAAATTCAGTTTTTATAGGTGCATCATAGAGTTTTTTCGTTTAAAACAAAAGTTAGCCCAGTTGTTGATACTTTAACAGTATTTACTGATGGTTCATAATCTGGTGTTGCTGCCTATGCTTATAAAGAAAAAACAATATCTTTTCAAGTGTCTAACACATCTGAACAAAAAGCAGAGTTATCTGAAGTATTGGCTGTGTTTCAAAGTTATAATAATCAGTCTTTGAACATTTTTACAGATAGTGCATATATAGCTCAGGCTTTGCCTATGTTAGAGACTGCAGGTCAAATTCAGACATCAACTCCTGGAATTTTAATTTGACAAATTCAAAATTTGATACAAAAATAAAACTGTCCCATTTTTATAAGACATTTGAGGGCTCATTCTAATTTACCAGGACAACCCTGCCTAAAGGAAAGGCATTGGCAGATAAAGTCACCAAACTTTATGGTCCACAGTTAAAAAGAGCGCAGGATGCCCAAAATATGCATCATCTTAATAGTCCAATCTTGACTTAAATATGGATTGACTAAGGAAGAGGCCCGAAGTATAGTCAAGGCTTGCAGTACTTGTCCTCAATTTCAGCCTGTTCTTCAAATGGAAGGCAATACTAAAGGATTGGCTCCAAATCAGATTTGCCAAATGGATATTATACATATTCCTGAATTTAAACAATTAAAATATGTACATGTTTGCATTGATACCTATTCTGGATTTCTTTTTGCCACTCTTCAACCAGGAAAAGCTGCAAAGAATGTTTTTGCTCTTTGTCTACAGGAATTCCTAAGCAATTTAATAATGACAATGGAACAGAATATTTCAGCAAATTGTATATAAGATTATGTCAACAGTTTCAAGTTTCTCATATAACTAAAATACCTTACTATTCTAAATGACATGGCATGGTAGAGCATGCCCACTAAACAATTAATATTTATTTGAAAAAAAAAAAAAAGAGGGAGCTACTCCCCTGGACACAAAGAATCATCTTAATCTTATTCTTTTCATTCCGAATTTTTAAAATTTGGGTAAGTGTGGTAAATCTGCAGCAGATTTATTTTGCATATAGAAATCAAGAATACTTTTGCTAAAGTAAAATGGAGGGATCCTTTAAGAAATCAATGTCATGGACGTGACCCTGTACTCATATGTGGACTAGGACCTGTCTGTGTTTTTTCATAGAAAAGCGATGCACCTCAATATCTACTAGAATGTGTGGTGTGACAAGTAGATAAGGAGTTTTCTCCTGACAATGATAATGTCAATGAAGACCCCTCCAGTCAAGATGACTGTTTATTGAGCATAGTTCTTAATCTACCTCTACTGCATCCAGTTTCCTGGGATGATCCAGAAGTCCTTGTTTATGTCAACAACACTTGGTTGCAGGGTTTTCCTGCTTTTGAAGGAACACAAGTAAAACACACTCTTAAACTTTCAGGACTAGGAAGAGGTCATCCTCTTTTCATTACCAGAAAGAGTATTCATCAGAACTGCTTACCAGGCTCAGCTTTCCAGGTCATAGTTCAGAGCCTACTACTATAAAGTTGGGGTGGTAGTTCAAGCCTCGTTTTGCAAGCAGGCAAAGTGAAACATTGAAGGGATATTATTGTCCCTTCCTACAGGAGTTAAGAATGACAGTCTTACATCTCCAATGAGTTATCCACCCTGTGAGAAAGGGGATCACTGCACTTGCCCTTAACTGATGGTTCCTTGGACAAGATGAATCTGAAAAATGCACACCATCCACTTCTGGGACAATGACACTGCCTTTACAGTCATGTACTGGACTGGACTATCATAAGGGTATTAAGAACTTGGCTTCTGGTAAAGGCAGTCAAAATCCTTTGTTTTAGAAAAAGTTGTTAGTGCTGGAATTTGGAGGACTTCAATTAAAATCTGGCAAACCCATATATGGAAATTGGGGGCTGTGCTGGTATTGTTACACATTCACTCTGGAAATACCAGTAGCTTTGATAAATTAATTAAGTATACTTCTGTTTTGGCATATATTAATCCTCCTTATGTACTGCTAATTGGAAACATTGTAGCAAGACATTTTAAGAACAATGATACTTATTCAATTGAATGTGTATATTACAGTCTTACTAATTGTGTTAGTGCTAATAATAATGCTCTTTCAGTATTAGTTGTTAAGCAACCAGCTTCTGTTATGATTCCTGTTAGGGTTTCTGATTCTTGATATGATGAAACAGAATTTAATTGGACTCAGGTTCAGAATCACCTTTCTGGTATTTGGTCAAGCAAAAGCTTCTTATTGGACATTTTAACGATGAGAAATAAGATCCATTACATGGAATCTGCCAAGAAATCTAGGTTAGAATTGGCCAATATAACCTGGGATATATTTACTAGCCTCAGGAGGTGTTTTTCTTTCTTTGGCCCTGTGCTTAAGTGGGGACTGACAGTTGTGGGCCTGATGGATATGGGTGTGTTGGCCTGTGCCTGTGTTACAGTTCCTTCAACAACTTCAACACATATAAGTGCAGTTGCATGAATTGAGATTAAAGATCTCTAACAACTCCATTTGATATGGAGGTAAGTCAGTGACATGTAAGAGTAAAATTGTGGTTTTTCCAACATAAGACAAAGGATCATAAAAAATTGCATCTTAGACCTTGATGATGATTAAGAAAAATGCACATTTCTCCAATCTAAGACAGGATCTCCATAAAACAATAAAAGGGAAACTGAAGGGTCTGGTAATTAAAATTCTGCTTCCTGGCCATGACTGATGCTGGTCTTATCTGAGTTCCATGTCTCAGATACTGTCCTTGGTGGTTTTTGCAAGCGGGGTGTCCTGAGCCTGAGAGATAGATAGCAATCTCCCTACAAACTTGGGAACCACTCCTTGAACTTTGTGTAACCTTGATTGAATTCCTGAATTACTTGCCAAGTGGCAGAGATGTGTTGCTACTCTGAAAAAAAATTTGCTTGTACCCTTTGCTTTATAAGTGTTGTTTGCACATTCAGTAAACTGAGATTTGAACAGGAACCTGTTTTGTCTCCATTCTTAGAGTCTCTGTTCCCCCATTTACACTCCCTCTTTCAGGTGGACACTGTTAGACTAGCCTGCAGGACTGTCAGGTTACCAATCTTTTCCCTGCCCTTAAAGAAAAAAATACCCCAGTGAACCCTAGACCCTGCTATATATTATATTAATAAGAATGTGAAGGTACATTTCATTAGTCTGCTCAGTTCAAAGTCAAAACCTAGGAAATTTCAATTACAAGACCATAGTAGGAGACCTCCTTGTCATTCAGTATATTACCCTTAATCCTACATCACTTTGAACCTTCTCTACCTAGGAAGCTGCCCAATTAAATAAAAATTAAAGTTTCATTTCCTACTTTACATTGTCACATAAGTAAACAGGAGTAAAGGTGTGGGATCTGGATAAAGGGATCAGATAAAATCTTGTTGGGTTTCATAAGATAGAGTCATGCGTGCACAGGATCAGAGATTCTGGACACTGAGGAACATTCCTTTACTCATCTCCATGGTAACCTCAAGATTCTCTCAGGGGCTGATTGGCTGAAATGGTGAATGATGACATGCAAAAGGTTAAAGCCAGTAAGAGTTTCCAAGCAAGTTATTAAAAGGGCCAACTGGATAGCCTGCATGAGAGAAAGGCTGAGTAACCCTACATGCCTCAATCTGGGCAATTGAAAGCACACAACAGAGAAATGACAGTTTGTGCGTCCAAGAATCCTAGTTTAGGTAAAATGCCAAATATTTATTTGAAGTGGTCATTTAAAGCCACATGTCTTTGATATATGAGTTTCACATTATCACAGATTATATTATTATTTGTTAAATGTACAGATATGCCCTCAGTCAGTGAATTACTTTCCGGGAATATGTTACCTGACCAAGGCAACTCTTTGAACAGAAAGTGTTTAATTGGGACTTTGCTTATATTTTTACAGAAACCATCCATGATGTCATGTCTACAATCAGTCACCTTGTTGTAGACTTCCAGCAGAACTGAGAGCTTTTCATACTAGCCACAAATGGCAGGACAAAAGAGGGATACTGAGAGAGACATAGAGAGATAAATGCTAGACAGACAGATATAGAAATAGAGAGAGACCAATAGAAGGAAATTCATAAAGTGATGTAGACCAAGAGACAGAGCCTCCATTCTGTCTGGTCATTTTCATTGGCATATCAACCTGAAAGAACACCCTCCTATAATATTACTCCAATAGAAAATATATTATCTAACTAACAAGGCCATACCTCCTAACCCTAGCCAGATATTGCCTCACTGGGGACTTATACATAAAAAGATGGGCTTCTAGGGGACATTGTAATTCAAATCATCAGGAAGTAGAAGAAGATGAAAGGACTTCTAGGCTAACAGAAAATAGTTATCCTGATATTTTGTTACTCAATACAATTATTAAAGTTCCAGCAACTTCCAAGTTCTAAAGAAGAGGACTGGCAATTCCCTTTGGAAAAAATGTGGAATATTCTCTTAATGGATTATTCATCAGCTAAGAAAATGACATCATGATATTTTTAGGCAAATGGATGAACCCAAGAAAAATAATCCTGTGTGAAGAACCACAAAGGCAGAAAGAAAATATGGCATATATTCACTTATTGGGAGGACTCTTTTTAGTGGGGTATAAAGTTCCAATAAGTCATCTACTGTAACTAAACCAGTATTCCAAAGGAGGGATTGGGTAGCAGTTAATTTAGTTGCTGAGCAAGGGTATCCTATAGAAATTTTCAAGCAACCCAAGACCTTGTTATTAAAATATATTGTTCTTTATCCACAAATCATTGATTGGTGCCATGTTCTTGGATCCAGAGACATGCATCCTTCTGCATCAAATGGGATTATATACAGAGAAGGACCTCCCTATGAGAGAAGTAGAGGAAGGGCATAGGTTTTGAAGAAGGAGGGTGGGTGGGATTGGCAGGAGAAGATGGAGGGAGCAACAGAGAGGACACAAAGTGAACAAATGGTAAAAAATTAATACATAAGAAAATCTGTGATCAAGGTGATGAAGTATAGAGCTCTTCAGGACTGAAGGCTTCTTCTTGGGGTAGGTGCCAGGGTAAGGCAAGGATGAACTCAGTTTTGTTTAAGGGAATTGGCACTGAGACTCTGATCATGTTCCAATGTGTATATACTCAATGCATACTTCAATTGATGTATTTTATAGGTAAAAAATAGTGTGAGAAATGTGTAATAATTTGAACCTGAAAGCAAAGGAAAAGGAGTGTAATGTATATTATATGAAATTCTCACAAAATCAATAAAATAATATATTGACAACTTTTACAATGACTTTTAACATGGAGAAAAGATTCTGCTAAAGGAGGACAGAGTTTGACCTTTTAAGGCATGCTTTCCAGGAACTTATTATGTAGCAGAGAATCCTAGCCATGAACTAGTAGTTACCCATCTACCTCAGATCCCATGAGCTCAGGTTGCATCTCTGTACAATCAATCCTGGCATTAACATTAACTTTAGAGGTTTTTTTTTTGTTTGTTTGCTTGTTTTGTTTTGTTTTTCTGGAGGATCACTGAAGGAAACACACCTGCCTTTGTGCCCTAAGCATATAACACTGATACATTTCTCTGTCCTGTTATCCCCAGGACCATGAGGGTTCCTCATTGACCAATGAATAGGACACAGCTGCTCATCCAGGCATGTCAGCCAAGGCAATTGTGCTCATAGTGGATTAGCAACACTAGTTGGGACACACTATTTGCCAAAGAGATTATTATATATAAAATATTATATCAATAAGAATTTGAGCCTCCATTTAGTGAGTACATGAACACTGCTCAGTTCAAAGTAACAACCTAGGAAATTTCAGATCCAATACCCCTTTAGGAGACAACTTTGTCATTCGGTACATTTCCCTTAATCCCACACCACTTTAAAAGTTCCCTACTTTGGAAGCTGTCCAATTAAATAAACATTAAAATTTAATTTTCTACCTGACATTGTATCAGAAGTAAACAGCAGTAAAGGTTTAGGATCAGGATGACAAAGGCTTGTTGGGTTTCATAAGAAAAAGTCACGTGTGCACAGGATCAGTGATACTGGACACTGAGAAAAGTGTTTACTCATCTCCATGGAATCCTCAAGATTCTTTCAGGTCCTGATTGGCTGAGAGGGAGAATGACATCATAAAACACTTGAAAGCCTGTAAGAGCTTTAGAGCCATTTATTAAAAGGGCCAAGTGGACAGCCTGCTTAAGAGAAAGGCTGAGCAGCCCTACATGCCTCAAACTGGACAGCTGAAAGCTACCAACAGAGATTCCAGTTCCTGTGTTCAAGACACTTAGTTTGAGTGTCACATATTTCTTTCAAATGATCATTAATAATGTCACCTGTCCATTACATGTCACTTTCACATTATCACAGATTCCATTATAAATTGTTAAATGCACAGATATGCCAAATCAGTGAAATACTTTGCTCCCTGACCAAGGCAAATCATTGAACAAAAATCAATTAATTAGACCTTGCTTATATTTTCACAGAGATCATCCATTATGTCACTTCAGTAAGCAGCATCTTGTTATAGTCCTTAAAAAGAACTGAGATAGCTTCATAATGAACCACAAGTGTCAGGCAAAAAGGGGAGAGAGAGAGAGAGAGAGAGAGAGAGAGAGAGAGAGAGAGAGAGAGAGAAAGAGACAGAGTCAGGTTCAAAAATAGAGAGACTGAGACTGACAGAAAAAAAAGATATAAAGTGACAGAGACCAGGAGACAGAAAATCCATTCTTTCTGGTCACTTTCTTTGGCATATCAACCTCAAAGAACAATCTCCCATTATACAACTCCAAAAGGAATAATTTTATCTAACCCTTACCCCCTAACCCTTCCTGGACTGATCCTCACTGGGGACTAAGAATGTAAATTGCAATTAAAATCATGAGGAAGAAGAAGAATGTGGAGGGACTTCTAGATTAAAAGAACATAGTTATCCTGATAGTTTGGCATTCAATACAATGATTAATGTTCCAGCAAAGTTCTACAGAGCAGGAGTAACAATTTCCTTTGGGGAAAATGTGGTATATTTCCATAACCGAATATTATTCAGCTAAGAAATTATTCACTATTCAGGCATATTTATAGAACCAGAAAAAAACCATCCTGGGTGAAGTAACTAAAATGCAGAAAGACAAATATGGTATGTATTCACTTATTGAGAGGTCTCCTAATCATGGGGGATAAAGTTCCAATAGGACATCCATTGTGAGCAAACCAGTCTCCCGCTAGGGGAATTGAGTGGAAGTGAATTGAGTTGTGGGGCCAGAGCATCCTACAGAAATTTTTAAGCAACCCAGGCTCTTGTTATTAAAATATGTTACTCTCTTTTCTTAATTGATAGATCAGTGTCATGTTCTTCTACAGACAGAAATGCTTCCTTCTGCAACAAATCGGAATGCACAGAGACCCACAGTCCGATATTATGCAGAGAGATACCTTGAAACACCCATCCTCAAATGGGATTTTATTATGAAATTCACCTTCCTCTTAGAGCTTTGGGAAGTGTGTAAGAGAGGAGGCAGGCAGAATGTCGTGAGCAGAAGACCAAAGTACAATGCCCTAAGAATCAGACTGCAGAGGAAAATGATACAGACAGCCTTGATGAGACATGATTAGCTAGGATCAGATAGAAGGGGGAGGAGGTCCTTCCCAATCAGGGAACTAGAGAAAGGGCATAGGAGTTTAAAAGGGGGTGGGTGTGATTGGAAGGAGAAGAGGGAGGCGCCAGCATAGGGAATACAAAGTGAACAAATTGTGATGAATAATCACATTAAAAATGTGATCAAGGTGATGAAATAAGTACCTCATCAGGACTGATGGCTTCATGTTGAGGGTGGTGCCAGGGTGTGGCAAAGATGAACTCAGTGTCTTTAAGGGACTTGGCACTGATCATGTTCTAATGAGTGTATGAATAACACATACTTCAATTGAGGTATTGTAAAGAAAAACGTTTTTTTTGTGACACATGGGTAGGAATTTTAACCTTGGATCTTTGGAAAAAGATATAATGTATATTATATGAAATTCACACATAATCAGTAAAAAATAATATGACCACCTTTACAATGACTTTTAACATGGAGAAAAGATTCCACAAAAAAAGGAGAGCAGATTTTGATTTTGTAAGGTATGCTTTCTAGGAACTCATTATGTACCAGAGAATACTAGCCATGAAGTAGTAAGTTACCCAGCCTACTTCAGACTCCTTGAATGCATGTTGCACCTTTTAACAAACAGTCCTGCCACTAAACAACTTTTAGAGGGTTTTTCTGGAGGACCACAGCAGGAAACACAGTTGCTCTTGTGTCCTAGTCACATAACACAGACCCATTACTTTGTCCTGAAGTCCCCATTTTAAAAGTAAACCCCAGGACCATGATGGTTACTGACCACTGAAGAGGACACAGCTGCACATCCAGCCAGGTCAGCCAAGGCAACTGATCTCATAGAGGGTTGGCAACACTAGTGTGGAACAGCACAAGCAGGCAATAGTTCACTGTCCCTCAATTCTCCATTCATACTTACAGTTCTTTCTCTGTTTCACCCAAATCAGTCCCAGGAATTACCAAGTTTCCTTTTCTTTTCCCTGCTCTTAAAGACTCAATATCCTATTGAATCCTAGACCCTGCCAGCCTCTGATATCAATAAGAATGTGAAGGTACACTTAGTGAGGGAATCTGTAATTGCTCAGTTCAAAGCCACTACCTAGGAAATTTCAGATCCAAGACCACTAATGGAGATCATCTTGTCATTTGGTACATTCCCATAATCACACATTACTTTGAAGCTTCCCTACTTAGGAAGCTGTCCAATTAAATAAATATTACAGTTTCATATCCTATCTGACATTGTCACAGAGGCGAACAGGTGTAAAAGTGTAGGATCTAGATAAAGGGAAAGTGTTTAAACCTCAAGATTTTATAGGTATGATTGGGTATGATTGGCAGAATGTTGTCATGCAACAGATGAAAGCCAGTGAGAGTTTCAGGAGTTAGTAATTAAAAGGGGCCAAGAGGACAGCATGCTTGAGAGAAAGGCTGAGCAACCCTACATGCTTCAATTGGGGCAGCTGAGAGCACACAACCCGGAGATGACAGTTCCTGTGTCCACAACTCTTATTTCAGGAAAAGGGTCAAATATTGCTTTCAAGTAGTCATTAATAAAGTCAGGTTTCCTGACATGTGACTTTCACATTATCACAGATTCCATTATTATTTGTTAAATGCAGAGGTAAGTCCTCAGTCAGTGAATTATTTATTGTGAAAATGCTCTCTGACCAAGGCAACTCTTTGAACAAAATGTGTTAAATAGGGACTTGCTTACATTGTTGCAGAGACCATCCAGGATGTCACATCAGCAAGCAGTCATCTTGTTGTAGTACTTCAGCAGAATGGAGAACTTTTCATACTGAACCATAACTGTCAATCAGAGAGAGGGAAAATGAGAGAGTACGAGCTAGACAGACATATTCAGAAATAGAGAGACTGAACAGACAGACACAAAGATAAAATGTGACAGAGATAGAGAGACAGAGACTCCATTCTGTCTGGTCACTTTCATTGGCATATCAACCTCAAAGCACACCATCTCATAATATAACTCCAATAGGAATTACATTATCTAACGAGACCATTCCATCTAACCTTTCCTAGTCATTCCCTCACTGTGGACTGACCTTATATATACAAGAGATTCAAGGGGAAATTGCAATTCAATCACCAGGAAGTGGAAGAAGATGGAGGGTCTTCTAGGCTGAAAGAACATAGTTATCCTGGAAGTTTCTCATTCAATACAATGAATAAATTCAA
Source organism: Meriones unguiculatus (assembly GCF_030254825.1). NCBI lineage: Eukaryota > Metazoa > Chordata > Mammalia > Rodentia > Muridae > Meriones > Meriones unguiculatus. The sequence goes on from NW_026843711.1 coordinate 5,881,425, forward strand.
GCAACTTCCAAAGCCTAAAGAATAGTACTGGCAATCTCCTTTTGGAAAAATGTGAAATATTTCCATAATGAAATATTATTGAGGTAGAAAATGACATCCTGGTATTTTTAGGCAAATGGATTAAACCAAAAAAATCATCCTGGGTGATGTAACTAAAATGCAGACAGACAAATATAGTATGTATTCACTTAGAGGGAGTCTCCTAATATTGGTGCATGAAGTACCTATAGGACATCTATTGTGACCAAACCAGTGTTCCACTACCGGAATTTGGTGGCATTTAATTTAGTTGTGGGTCCAGGACATCCTATGGAAATTTTCAAGCAACCCAAACTGTTGTTATTAAAATATGTTGCTCTCTACCCTCAACTAATAGATCAGTGCCATGTTCTTGCATCCACAGATATGCATCAAGTGTTATTGCATACAGAGAACCTCTGTCTGATATTATGAAGAGACTTAAAAACCCAAGCTCTAAATAGGATTGCCCTATGAAATTCTCCCTCCTCTCAGAGCTCTGGGAAGCCAACAAAGATGAGGCAGGAAGAGTAAAAATAACTACAGGGAATTGAGGACACAAGGAGAACAATGCCTTGAGAATCAGGCCCCAAGAGAAGATGATGCAGCCAGCCATGATGATATCTGATAAGCTAGAGTCAGATAGAAGGGAGAGGAAGACCTCCACTATCAGGGAACTAAAGAAATGGCATAGGGGTATAAGAAAGAGGGTAGGTGGGACCCGAAGGAGAATGAGGGGGCAGCAGAGGGGATACAAAGTGAACAAATCATAATAAATATATACATAAGGAAAATTGTGATAATGTGATGAAGTATAGAGCTCTTCAGGACTGATGGCTTGTTCTTAGTAGTGGAGCCTATTTTACAAGTAAGAATGTGAAGTTACACTTAGTTAGGATGCAAGTAACTGCTCAGTTAAAACTCACTTCCTAGAAAAATTCAGATCCAAGAACACAGTAGGAAACTACCTTATTATTTGGTACATTCCCATAATCCCACATGATTTTGAAGCTCCCTACATAGGAAGCTGTCCAATTCAATAAACATTAAAGTTTCATTTCCTACCTGTCATTTTTTAATTGAGACCATGCTTATATTTATTTATAGAGACTATACAAAATATCACATAAGCAAGCATACAACATGTTGAAGCCCCTCAGCAGAACTGAGAGTTTTATTACTTAACCACAATGGCAGGCAGATAGAGGGGGACAGAGAGATCAAGACAGAGAAAGAGCCAGAGAAACAGATTCAGAAACATTGAGAGAGACTGACAGAAACAAAGATATAAATTGACAGAGACAGAGAGATAAGGTCTCCATTCTGTCTGGTCATTTTTATTGGCATATCAACCTCCAAGTACAACCTCCTATAATATAACTCCAAAATAAATTATATTTTTTGTATTTTTATTTTACTTATTGTCTGTTTATTTTTATTCTTTTTAAGTTTAATTTAATTTTATTTTTAATTACAAATCATTTACTTTCTATTCCCCCTCTAGTCTCCTCCCTCTTCCCCTCCCAATACCTCACTCCTTCCCCTTCTCCACACATGCCCCACCCCAAGTCCAATGGTAGGAGAAAAATTCTTTTTCTTTCTTCTGATGCTAGTTTGTTAGGGCTCATCAGGAGTGGCTGTATTGTCTTCCTCTGTGGCCTGGTAAGGCTGCTCCACCATCAGGGTGAGGTGATCAAAGAGCAGGCCAATCAGTTCATGTCAGAGGCAGTGCCTCCTTGCATTACTCTGGAACCCACTTGGACAATGAACTTCCATGAGCTACATCTGGGCAGGGGTTCTAGGTTATCTCCATGCATGGTACTTGGTTGGAGTATGAATGTCAGGAAAGACCCCTGTGCTCAATTTTTTTTTGGTTCTGTTGCTCTCCTTATGGAGCTCCTGTCCTCTCCATATCTTACTATCTTACTATTTCCCACTTATTTCTCCTTCCTTGCATTCTGTCCAAAGTTTGGCTGTAAGTCTCAGTATCTACTTTGATTAGTCTGCAGGGCAGAGCCTTTCAGAGGCCCTCTGAAGCAGGCTCCTAACTTGTTTCCTATATTCTTCTTCTTCTGATGTCCATCCTCTTTGCCTTTCCAGATGGGGATTGAGTATTTTAGCCAGAGTCCTCCCTCCAGATTAGTTTCTTTAGGTGTACAGATTTTAGTAGGTTTATCCTATATTATATGTCTATATGAGTGAGTAGATACTGTGTGTGTCTTTCAGATTCTGGAATAGCTCACTCAGGATGATCCTTTCCAATTCCCACCATTTACCTGCAAACTTCATGATTTCTTTGCTTTTCATTGCTGAGTAATATTCCATTGTATAGATGTACCACTATTTCTGTATTGATTCTTCATTTGAGAGACATCTGGGTTGTTTCCAGGTTCTGGCTAATAAAAATAAAGCTGCTACAAACATGGTTGAACAAATGTCCTTATTGTGCACTTGAGACTCTTTTGGATATATGGTTAGGAGTAGTATGGCTGGATCTTGAGGAAGCGCTATTTCTAGTTTTCTGAGAAAGTGTCAGATTGCTTTCCATGGTGGTTGTACAAGTCTACATTCCCACCAGTAATGGCGGATGTTTTCTCTTTCTCCACAAGGTCTCCATCATGTGTTGTCAGTTGAGTTTTTGATCATGGCTCTTCTGACTGGTGTAAGGTGAAAGCTCAGATTTGTTTTGATTTGCATTTCCCTGATGGCTAATGATGTTAAGCATATCTTTAAGTGTTTCTCTGCCATTAGATATTCCTCTATTGAGAATTCTGTTTAGCTCTCTTTCCATTTTTTAATTGCATTACTTGAATTGATGATTTTCAACTTCTTTAGTTATTTATATAAACTGGATAATGGCCCTATGTCACAGTGAGGGTTGGTGAAGAGTCTTTCCCAAACTGCATTCATTTTGTTTCATGACAGTGTCCTTTCCTTTACAAAAGATTTTCAGTTTCAAGAGGTCCCATGTATGTATTATTGCTCTTAGTGGTTGTGCTGTTCGTGTTTTCTTCAGGAAGTTGTCTTCTGTGCCAATGAGTTTAAGGCTCTTCTCCATTTTCATTTCTTTTCTTTTTTTTTTATCCAAAATGTGTTTATTGGGATGGCTCCCACTCATCCTCAATCGGACGCATTCCGTGCTGCTTCCTTCTGAAGGAGCATGCTTCTGTCAGCCTTGCTTTTCTGCCAGTAGGCTGACAGAGAACAGTGGAGCAGCCAACACACAATACTACCATTTGTGCATGGCTAAAGACCGTGGTGATTTTATAGCATCCTGGGCATTTCACATCCATAAAGTAGGAACTGGGGCTCTGCACCAGGATCTTTTTCTTGTGTTTCTTCTTCTCCTCTTCTGGAGAGGGATGAAGGAGATCCTTTGCGAGAGGCATGTTCTCGTAGAGAGGTTGTCACCGCCAGAAAGCCTCCATTTTTATTTCTAACCGATTTAATATTTCTGGTTTTATGTTGAGGTCTTTAATCCACTTGGATTTTACTTTTCTGCAGGGTGAAGAGTATGGATCCCTTTGCATTTTTCCACATGTAGACATCCAGTTAGACCACCACAGTATGTTGAAGATGCTTTTATTTTTTATTTTTTCCATTGTACAGTTTCAGAATCTTTCTCAAAAATCAGATGTCCATAGTGTGTGGTTTTTTTTCTGGGGCTTCTATTTGGTTTCATTGATCCACCACTCAGTTTCAATGCCAGTGCAATGCAGTTTTTATTACTGTTGCTGTATAGTACAACATGAGATCAGGGATGGAGATAACTCCAGAAGATCTTGTATTATAGAGGACTGTTTTGGCAATTCAGGGTTTCTTGTTTTTCCATATGGAATTGAGAATTTTTCTTTCAAGGTCTATAAATAATTCTCTTGGTGGAAATTTTATGGGAATTGCATTTTATGTGTAGATTGCTTTTGGTAAGTTGTCCATTTTTACTATGTTAATATTGCCAAGCCATGAGCATGGGAGATCTTTAAAATATCTGATATATTCTTCTAATTCTTTCTTCAGATTCTTGATATTTTTTTCACACAAATCTTTGACTTAATTGGTTAGGATGACACTGAGTAACTTTATGACTTGGATCTAATATAAGAAAACTTCAAAGATATCCACTATTACCAATAGGCTCCATCCCAGTTATTCAGAGGTGGATCAGTATATGTTAATCTATCAATGTGATTCACCATATTAGCAAACTGAAAGAAAAATACCACATGATAATCTCCTAAGATGCAAAAAAGCATTTAACAAAGTCAAACATCATTCATGTATAAAATATTGAAGAGATCAAGAATACAAGGCACATACCTAAATATAGTAAAGGCAATATACAACACGCCTATAGCCAACATCAAACTCAATGGAGAGAAACTCAAAGCAATCCCACTGAAATAAGAGACAAGGCAAGGCTGCTAACTATCTATATATCTCTTCAACAAAGTTCTGAAAGTTCTTAAAAGAGCAACAAGAAAATTGAAGAATATCAAGGGGATACAATTTGGAAAGGAAGAAGTCAAAGTATCACAAGTTGAATATTTTATAATACTATATCTGACTGAACCCAAAAATTATATATGGGAAATCCTACAACTGATAATCGTCTTCATAGAAGAGGCTGGGTACAAAATTAACTTAAAAAAATCAGTATCCCTCCTGTATACAAAAGACAAAAAGGCTAAGAAAGAAATTAATTAGGGATCCAAAAAAAATTATATTACCTAACAAGGCCATACCTCTAAATCCTTCCCAAAAATTTCCTCACGAGGTACTCCACATGTAAATAGACAAGCTTCAAGGGGACATTGCAATTCAAATCACCAGGAAGTAAAAGAAGATGGAGGGAATTCTAGGTTAAAAGAACATAGTTATCTTCAGAGACTGTCATTCAATACAATGAGTAAAGTCCCAGCAACTTCCAAGTTCTAAAGAACAGGACTGACAATCTCCTTTAGAAAATAATAAAGAATATTTTCTTAAAGTAGTATTATTCTCCTAAGAAAATGACATCAATATATTTCAGGCAAATGGATGGAACCAGGAAAAACCATCCTGCATTAAGTAACTAAAATGCAGAAAGACAAATATGGTATGTATTTACTAATTAGGATGCTTCCTAATAGTGGGGAATAAAATTCCAATAGGCTATATATATTGTGAACAAACCAACCTTCCCCTAGGGTGGCAGTGAATTTTAGTTGTTGGGCCAGGTCACCCTATAGAAATTTTCAAGCAACACAGGCTGTTGTTATTAAAATATTTTCTCTCTGCCCTCAAATGATTAATTAGGGCAATGTTCTTAGATCCACAAAAATGCTTCCTTATGTATCAAGCGTGGTTGCATACAGAAACCCACATTTGATATTATGCACAGAGAGACCTTAGAAAACACAGCTCTAAAAGAGATTCCCTATGAAATTCTCCTTCCACTCAGAGCTCTGGGAAGTCGCAGGAGAGGATATAGAAAGAGTGTCATAACTAGAGGGACTTGAGGAAACAAGGATATCAATGCCTTGAGAATCAGGCCACAGAAGAAGATGATACAGCCAGCCTTGATAACTGATAACTAGGGTCAGATAGAAGCTGGATAAAGAAACTCCCTGTCAGGGAAATAGAAAAAGGACATAGAGGATGAACGAGGAGGCTGGAGGGACTGGAAGGAGAAGAGGGAGGTGTGAATAGGGGATTAAAAGTAAACAAATTTTAATACATTAATACATAAGAAAAACTGATCAAGGTTATGATGAATAAAGCTCTTCAGGACTGATGTTCTTCTTGTGGGGTGGTGCCCAAATGTGGCAAGGATGAACTCCATTTTCTTTAAGTAATTTTGCACTGAGACTCTGATCATGTTTTAATGAGTGTGTGAACAACACATAGTTCAATTAATGTATTCTAAGAAAAAAAGTTTTAGTGTGACACATGGGTAGGAATTTGAACCTGGATCAATGGTAAAGTGGTGTAATGTATATTATATGAAATATCCAAAAAAGAAAAATAATGTGTTGACAAGTTTTACAATGACTTTTAATATGGAGAAAGGTTCTGCTAAAGGAGTGGAGAGTTTGACTTTATAAGGCAAGCTTTCCAAGATCTCCTTTTGTAGCAGAGAATCTTAGCCATGAACTAATATTTTCCCAGCTGCCTGAGACCCAGTGAACTCAGGTAGCACTCTGAACAAGCAGTCCTGGCACTAACACTATATTTAAAGGGTTTGTCTGGAGGAGCACAACAAAAAACACAGCTGCTCTTGTGTCCTAGGTATAAACATGAATCCATTTCTCTGTCCTGAAGGCTGTGTTAAGTGTAAAACCCAAGACCAGGAGAGTTCCAGACTCACCAATGAAGAGATCACATCTGCAAATCCAGCCAGGTCAGCCTAGGCAATCCTGCTCATAGAGGGTTGGCAGTACTAGTGTGGAACAGCATCAGCTGTCAAAGAGTTTATTGCCCCTCAGTTCTTTTACATACACTGATCTTTCTATTTTTCAGCCAAACCAGTCCCAGGAATTGTCTAGTTTCCTTCTCTTTTTAACTGTTCTTAATGATTCAATACCCCAAGGAACCCTAAAATATGTCACCTTATTATATCAATGAGAATGTGAAGATATATTTAGTGACTATATGAATAACCACTCAGTTCAAAGTATCAACCTAGGAAATTTCAGATCCAAGTCCTCAGTATATCACTTTGTCATTCATTACATTCTTCTTAATCACACATCACTTTGAAGCTTCCCTACTTAGGAAGCTGTCCAATTAATTAAACACAAAAGTTTAATTTCCTGACTTTGTCACAGAGGTAAACATGAGTAAGTGTGTGGGGTCTGGATAAACGGATTAGATAAAGGCTTGTTGGGTTTCACAAGAAAAAGTCATGTGTACACAGTATGAGAGATGCTGTACACTGAAGAAAGTTTGTTTACCCATCTCCATGGACTCTTCAGGAATCTCTCAGGTGTTGATTGGCTGAGATTGAGAAGGATGTCATGTTTTGCACAGTTCATGAACCCCAAAAGACCAGGAATAAATAGCCTCCACAGTAAATACATGAAGTTGTTTTTTTATTATAAATCATTACAAGCTGCAGCTTGGTCTCACACCCCTCACCTCAGTGAGAGCAGAGGGCCCTGTGCTCAGATTAGTTGGATGGTTTAATGATTCTGGTCCCTCCAGGCATGCTTAAGGCAGGGATGATTCCTAGCTGGCAAGCATCTATTGGTCAAAATGCTACATTTTTAATTGATTTGCTATAAGAAAATCCCCAGACCATTAATGATCTGGTCTCTCTCCCTATGGGGAATGGCCAGTCTCCTAGCTACTGTATGTCTAGTGTATGGGGAAAGAAGGCAGTAAGGCAGGTTCTTCCACCCAGAGCATTACTGGACTTCTCCATCCAGCTAGCCTTAGTTCAGGCTTTAATCTTAAATAATAACTGCTGATTTTGAATCTTTTGGTCTCTCATTTCTCCCTTCTCATGATCATTTCAACACCCAATCTTGAGTCTGCCAGATATGACCCATTATATTCTATAGATTTGCCTTTTTACAATTGGATCTGAGTACTATTAGTGTATTGCTCTCAAACATTTTTTTTTTTTCTTGAGAGCCATCAAGCAGTTTAAAATACAAGGCCAAAAAATAAAAATCAAAATGAGTAGGGGTAGTAAGCCAAGGGGAAGTATTAACCTGTGTATCTAGTGTCTCTCTAGGCTTTTAGTCCAATTGTTGCAATACTAATTCCCAATTTCAGCTATGCAGGTGCCCAAGATAATACCTAATATCAGGGAGCCACTTAGCATTTCAGCATGCTAGGTGGGATTTGGGTGAAGATCCATCTTCTGGAGCTTCTTCAGGTTGACAATTGGACCATTGGCATCAGGGGCTAGGAGGCTGAAATGCCAGTCAAAGGCTGGGCAATGGTGCAGTCCCATGTATCTGGTTAGTTGATCCACCCAAAGAGGCGGGAGAAATCATGTCAGTTTCAAGGAAGTCTAGATTTCAGCTTGCAGTTCATAGCTGATTCCTGAATAGAGTCAAACAGGTGAAAATCTACTGAGACAAATTCAGACTAGAGACAGAAGTTAAGATTTCTCTATTAAATGGGAAAAGTGAGAAATCCCAAAATCAGGGAAAAGATCATCCAGGATCTGTTTGAGCTATGTCAGATCAGATCATATGACTTTTTGATTTCCTGAAACTCATATGAATTTTTGGTATATATAAGGACATATACATATTTAAAAAACTCAGAAAAGTAACATATTAGCAAGTATAATATAACAACATTCTGAGCGTAACAGGTAAAACTGCATCCCACTGAATGAGTATTACTTAGCTGTTTGTTTTATAACCTTTATAAACAACTTATATGTGTCCATGGTCTGTAACTCTAACACTTTTTCTGTGGGCACAGCTGTTGCTAATCAGCCACCAATGGAGCTTGGTCATTTGTCATATACTCAGCATTTACTTTGAGCCCTGTCTCCATGCTCACATTGGAAAGTTAGGTGAAAATACATTCATTTATTGTTAAACCCTGGAAGCTTGGACTTTCCTTAACAAAGATACTAGAAGAAATATGTTTAAGTTATTCCTCAATCCTGTCTACCTCAGAAATGGCAGATATTGAGAATACTATAGTAAAAAAGGCTATGGCTTTTTGGGCCAGATATACACATTAAAAAGATGTTTTTAACATGACAGGAATAACCTTTAAGTCTATCTTCAGGAGACAACCGAATGAAATTAAAATCTCAACCTGGTGACTAAATAATAAGCAGTCATTGCTCCTTCAACTTATCAGAACTCTATTGATCAATGCCAAAACTCTGAACTTCTAAAATCTTACCACATAAGCACAACAGTAGCAAAGGGGCAGAATCTGAAGTATCTCCCATTTTTAATATGTTTTAAAACATTTTCATATCACTGTAACTCATTTATATACCTTAAAACATTTACTTAAGACTTCCTAATCTTTCTACATTTATTAACCCTGAAACATTTTTCCAGACCAAATAACATTCTCTAGATTTTTACAACCTAAACCCCTATATCATCAGACCCTACATAAGCTCCATATATTTTTTATCTATTTATTTATTTTAAGGCATAGGCAACTAACATGAATCCTGTGAGCATGGCAAACCTATTTTTCTTTCTAAATAAGAGATCTAGTACTTAGTAGTTTTAACTAGCTAATGAACTGATCAATGAGCTAACAGTGGATCTAATTGTCTGCTCTTTAGCTGCAAAGCTACCATTAGCTTAGCATAGCCATCAAGATTATCAGAGACCTGAGAAGGATAAATTATAAGCTAAATAAATATACAAATCCATGTGCCAATCAAAATGACAGGGATGACTAGTTACTTCATCACTTAGACAGTGTGATTGGCTCCTGTGGTCTCATGGCATCCTGAACAGAGGCAGTCCATTCAGGCACAGAAGATGAAGGACTGCTTCTGTGGAAAGAGGCACATGAGAGATTGACCACACCTTGCCTCTCACAATGTGAGACAATAGCTCTCCATGTGTCCAAGGCTTTGTCCACAGGTTCTGCTGGTCCCTAGCAGTGGGCCAGTTGAGGCAGTAATGCTCAGTGGTTAGCACACCACAATCCTGAGTCACCATCATCTATAGTGCCCAAATATTCTTGGAGACCTTGAAGAAGCTACTGCTGGAATTTTGGGACCCTCTGTCACACTAAGCTTATACATGTTAAAATGCCATATTCATCAGATCTCTGACAAGCTTGAGGGCCAGCATATATGAGTTACTCTTTGTCTACCTTTATCATCTGTTCTAAACTGTGTCCTATAAAACAGAATGCTATACTCTCTTATTCTGGCATATTTCTTAGATGCATGTTTTAGAACTATATATTTTAAATAGATCTACATAGGCAAATGTTATAGTTACCCATCATAGGCTTAATCTTAAAAAACCTAAACAAAGACACTACGTAAAACTTAATATCTTAATCAACTGCAGTTGTTAGCATAACTTTAAATCTGCTCATTCTAAACTAAAATTAAAGGAAACCTTTTAATCAGTTTATAGAGGGGCTAGCAAATCATGTTGATCCTGACACTTGCATTAAAATTGAACAGTAAAAAGCTTTGTACCTAGCATTAATAAGAGGACTGAACATGACTGAGAGACCTAAACAAAGATGGTCTAAAACTTATGGCTCTACCCTCTTTATCTCTGGACCAGCATGGAGGCTGGCCATGTGTAAGTGAACTCAGCTGGAAGCCCTAAACAAAGATGGCAACAAAACTACAGCTCCACCCTCTCTATCTCTGAACCATCATGGTGGCTAACCATATTTTACCTCCTAAGATACAGCAAGTTCTGTGAAACATTTACAATTTTTCCATAACCAAAATTTCTAACACTGTGATTAAATAAATTTTAGAACCAACTGCATAACAGAACAGTATAGAACAATTTTATACTATCCAAACTATTCTGGCCACACCAAACCTATAAGCCAGAATTTTTCCACCTTAAAAGAGAATAAGAAAACATTTTGCAAAGAAGAATCACCAGCCTTTTAAATGAAGTACAACATATTTTAAATACAGTTCTTTCTCAAATTGTACATTTGATTTATATACATACATACACTTATATATTGCAAAATTCTATATACCTTCAGGTTCCTAGCTTCATTCTTCTGTCTTAACCAGACATTCTTACTTTAGACAAGCTATTCTTTTCTTTAATATCTCTTGCTTTTTTAGAAAAATAAAAACTCTGATCTAAATCCTTTTCATCCTGACAGGATCCTGCTGGAGCCTAGCGTCCATGATTTGCTTTTTACAGGCAAAGCAAAAATGTTACATTAATACAAAAGAAGTTCTGAAACTGCCAAATTCTTTTTTCTAAAATTACTTCCCTGTAGCAGATATGGTGGTCCATGGTCACATAAACAATAACGGTCACATAAACTTGTTCTAAGTTTTAAGGAACTTGTTTTAGAACAAGTTTTAAGGAACTTGGTGAAACTTCCTCTTTTTTGTCTCAAGGTAAAGAACAGGGTGGAAACATGTTTTCCAATTAACAAAGCAGCTTAACAAGCAAGCAGCTCTCTGCATGAAACACTGTGAAAACTGCAATTTTCTCAATTAGCTCAAAACATATGGCTTGGTTTCATTTAGTAAAATTAATAAAACAAATGCCAAAGTTTTCTTTTTCTCCCCCAAAGGATTAAGAAATTTCAAAATTTTTGTTAGATTACCCAAGATCATTGTCTAAAATGCCTGATAAACTTTAAATGTTTTTTTTTTTTCCTTTCGTTACTTTTATTTGAAAGAAACCACTGCATTTCAAAATGGTCAAAAAAAGAACTTACAATGTAGGTATGCAAGTACTGTAATTACACATTGCCTTTCAAAATATAACAAAGATGAAATATGGATACTCAGATGTCATTTGTGAGAGGTAACTCTGAAACTTTATGGTAACTGATTTATGTTTTTAAATGTAATTGAGAAGTGAAATATTGCCCAAACTCAGCATATGTTTTTACTTTTGTTATATATCCTTCTTCTGTCAGTTTATATATCTAACGTCTCATACATCTTGCAAACAGTTTCTGGAGAACAGAATTCAATTTTCACTCGTAATATATGTAGTCAAATGGTTCATATTTTTCCATCTTCAGTGTCCATCCTCTGGGATATATAAATGTAATAATACTTTAAATGTTTTATAGCCTTAAATATTTAAACATTTTTTTTAAAACCTGTGTTTGCAATATAAAAATGAAGTACCCCTTTTGTAGGAGAGAAGGCACAAAGCATAACCACAATTTTAAAGATCAAAACCAGATTTTAAAACCAGAATTCACCAGTGAAAACAATCCAATCTCTAAAACCAATATCAATTTAAAATAAAATTTATCTTTTTAGTCTGAAAGGAAACAAAACTTATTTGACTATGAGGTTCTGTAATCCTTTTTTTCCCTGACTGACAGTCTCAAGATGGTGGTTACATCACAGCCCCATGGCAATCTTAAGATGGCAGGGAGGCACATTACAAAACATGTGACTATCTACATTGTTGATATTTAAACATGTGTTTCTAGTCCTTAAAAACACATGTGCACACATATACTTTTTGAACAAGAGCCTGAATTTAACCTTTAAACATACCCAATAACTCTTAATATATAACCATGATTACAGAGTATAGTAACCATTTCAACTCAGTCAAAGACAAAAATATAATGGCTATACATATATGTAAACAGACAAAACTGTTCTTACTCCATCTAAAACGGATGGTGTGATTCCATATCCACCAAAACTGAGAGGTGGAATTCCTTGGGGTGGCCCAAGCCCAGGGACTTTTCCTCTTGAGACCCACAGCTGTGACTCTCAAAAGTGTCTACTCAGTCATGTCCCACTGCTCCTACAGACACCATGTGGCCTTTCAGAACAGAAAATTGAAGTTAGACACAAATACTTCACAGAGACACTGAAACAAAAAAACACTCACCAGCTGGACAAAAGCAGTCTGACAATTTCATTCACGTCTCCATTTTTTTTTCTTTCAACCCAGAACACATAGTGGTCACTGGTCCACTGCTGGCAGAAGTGGGACATGCACGTGGAGTTGGGAGAAACAGGGAAAGTTACAGTAAGTCCATTCCATAATGTTGTCCGTCCAAGTCCCTTCTTTTTTTATTATTATTTTATTTTTATTAACTGCCATTTATTCAATTTGTATCCCCCCATAAACCCCTCTTTCCTCTCCTCACAGTCCCACCCTCCCTCCTCCTTCTTCGTGCATGCCGCTCCCCAAGTCCACTGATAGGGGAGGTCCTCCTTTCGTTCCTTTTGATCTTAGTCTATCAGATCACATCAGGAATGGCTGCATTGTCATCTTCTGTGGCCTGGTAAAGCTGCTCTTCTCTCTGGGGGAGGTGATCAAAGAACAAGCCTATCAGATTATGTCAGAAATGATAACAGTCACCAGGGACAATCAATCAAACTCACAGAAATGAAACTATGGCAAAAGCGAACCAAAAACCTGGCTTTTACCAGGGCTAATTTCCCGAGACCAAAACTGAGTCCTCTTAGGTGGGCAAAACATCCACATTGAAGAGGCTAAAACTGAGTCCTTTGAGGCAGGCACAATATCCACCTCAAAGAGACTAAAACTGATTTCTCCTGCTGCTATACCCCAATGGGTGCCAGAGGCACAGGTCCTGCTGTGCCAGGACACACCAAGAGTGGGCTGTTGCCTCAGGAGACACTGAGGGGTGCTCACTTGGAAGTGGCAATCTGGGTCTGTGAGAGCTTGCCTTCTGGAGCTTACAATGTGGCAGGGTGACTATTCCCTGCAACAGGGTTTCCAGAGCCACGAGTACAAGGTCTCATGCTCTGCCATGTTGGAAGTGTACCTGACAAAGGTCTAACAATTTCACTCCCAACAGACACAAAAGAAAACAAAACAGGTTAGACAGATAACCCACCAAAATACTGATGAAGATAGGGACTTCCCTCTGAACTTCGACGGCTGTGACCACCAAGTATGTCTGCCTTGATCACATCTTGCTATCCAGATACTGACTCCCTGAGCCCTGAGGAATTTTCAGAATAGAGGACAGAAATTACAGCATACACATACATTGCACAAAGACATTTAGACACTTACTGCTGGCATAAAAACTTCCATGTGAGGTTCCTGAAGTCTTGGGGTCCCAAGACAAGCCCCCAAAATGTTCTGCAAAACCCTAAAAGACCAGGAATAAATAGACTCTGCTGTAAATACTTGAGGTTCTTTTTATCATAAATCATTACAAGCTGCAGCTTAGGCTTACATCCCTCACCAAGGAAGCAGTGAGAGCCGAGAGACCCATGCTCAGGTTAGTTGGGTGATTTAAAGATTCTGGTCCCTCCCAGCATGTCTAAGGCAGGGGTTATTCCTGCCTGGCAATCACCTATTTGTAAAAATGCTGCATTTTGAATTGATTGGCTATAGGAAGGTTCCCAAATGATTAATAATCAGGTGACCCTCCCTAGGGTGATGGGCCTAGATGCTAGATACAGTTCCCTAGCAACTGTTGCTCTAGGGCATGGGGAAAGAATGAAATAAGACAAGTTCTCCTACTTGGGGCATTATTGTATTTCTCCACCCAGCTAGCCTTAGATCAGGCCTTAAACTTTAATAATAACTGCTGATTTTAATCTTTTGGACTCTCATTGAAAGCCAGTAAGTGTTTCAGGTTTCAGTCATTAAAAGGGCCAGGTGGACAGCCTGCTGGAGAGAAAGACTGAGCAGCTATACATTCCTCAATCTGGGCAGATGAAAGCACATGAAACAGGGATAACAGTTCCTGTGTCCAAGACTCTTATTTCAGGAAAAGTGTCATATATACCTTTCAAGAGGTCATTAATAAAGTCATGTGCCCTTAACATGTGAGTTTCACATTATCACAGATTCCATTATTATTTGTTAAATACACAGACATGTCCTCAGTCAGTGAAGTACTTACTGGGAAAATGCTACCTGACCAATGGAACTCTTTAAACAAAAAGCATTTAATTGAGAACTTGCTCAGATTTTTATGGAGAGTATCCATGATGTCACATCAGGAAGCAGTCATTTTTTAGTCCTTTAGCAGAACTCAAAGGACTTAACCACAATTGGTAGGCAGAGAGCAGGTGCCAGAGAGAGAAAGAGCTAGAGAAACAGATTAGTAAACAGAGAGATGAAGACTGACAGAAACAAAGATATGTATTGACAGAGACTGAGAGACAGAGACTCCAGTCTGTCTGGTCACTTTCATTGGCATATCATTCTCAAAGCATACCCTTCTATAATATAACTCCAATAGGAATTATATTATCTCACAAGTCCATATATCCTAACCCTTACTAGTCAATTCCTCAATGTGGGCCACACATATAAATAGATGACCTTCAAGTAAACATTGCAATTCAAATTACCATTAAGTGGAAGAAGATGGAGGGGTTTCTAGGCTAAAAGAATTTAGTTATCCTGATAGTTTGTAATTCAATACAGTGATTAAAGTTGCAGCAAATTCCAAGTTCTAAAGAATAGGACTGACAATATCCATCAGGGAAAATATGGAATATTTTCATAAGGGAGTATTCTTCAACTAAGAAAATGATATCATGATGTTTTAAGGCAAATGGATGGATCTAGGAAAAATCATATTGTGTTGAAGTAACTAAACTGCACAAAGAAACATAAGCTATGTATTCACTTATTAGGAGGTCTCCTAGTAGTGGTGGATAAAGTTCCAAATTGGCCATCTGCTGTACCCAAACCAGTAGGGGAATTGGGTGACAGTGAATTGAGTTTTGGGGCCAAGGTATCCTATGGAAATTTTCAAGCAACCCAGGCTGTTGTTATCAAAATATGTTACTCTCTGCCCTCAACTGATAGATAAGTGGCATGTTCTTGTATTCACAGATATGCTTCCTTTTGCATCAACTGGGATTGAATACATATACACACAGTATGACACTATGCACAGAGAGACCTTAAAACATATTATGCAGAGAGGAGACACTTTAAATCACCCAGCCCTACATGGTATTTCACTATGAAATTCTCCTTCTCCTCAGAGCTCGAAGAAGCCTGCAGGAGAGGAGGCATGAAGAATGTCATAATTAGAGGTAATTGAGGA
The DNA here is from genome assembly GCF_030254825.1 of Meriones unguiculatus. NCBI lineage: Eukaryota > Metazoa > Chordata > Mammalia > Rodentia > Muridae > Meriones > Meriones unguiculatus. The sequence continues at coordinate 5,897,121 of NW_026843711.1, forward strand.
CACAAGGAGAAAAATGCCCAGATAATCAGGTCCAGAGGAAAATGATGCAGCCAGCCTTGATGATAAGTTAGGGTTAAATAGAAGGAGGAATATGCCCTCTCTTATTAGGGTACTAGAAAAAGGACATAGGACATAGGCTGTGTAGACTTTGAAGGAGAAGATGGAGGGGGCAGCAGATGGGATACAAAGTAAATGCATCATAATAAATAAATACATAAGAAAAACTGTGTTCAAGAGGATGACATATAGAGGATGAAGTATTGTTTTAATATTACAAAAACAGTTTTTAAAAATATTTAAATGCTTAAAAAGCAGGTAGTGTGGTTGTTTTTTGTCTTTGTCTCTGCTGGCCTGTTTTAGTTTCTGGTTTTGATTTGATCTTAATGTCTGAGAAATTTGGAGAGTTTCCAGTCTGGTGGAGAAAATCTGGAAGATGCTCCAATTCCAGGGAAAATGGCCACTAAAAGTTCTACTCTTTAGGAATGAGGAGAGAAGGTCACTGGGACCCTATTCTATGTGATAAGAGGGCTGCTGGAGCACCCTCTCCCTCTGGAAGTTGTGGAAAGGGCTGTGGGGGGCTCTGCCCATTCTAGAATCAATGTGTGTAGTAGGGACCCATGAGTGGGTCTACTCCTTCTGGAATCTGTGGGAATTCTGTGCAGTAGGGGCTGGTAAAAACCTGGTATTTGGGCATCAATTTATTTCAAAGTATCTGTCTCTGTCTGTATGATTATCTGTAGATGTGGATGATTTTAGACATGAGGCAATTTGAATCAACACCTCTGAAGGTGGTCCTGGACCAATAGAGTTAAAAAAATCTATAAAACATCTTAAAAGTTATCAGCTATTTTAAAATAATAACCCTTGGGCAGTCTAACAAAGAACTTAAACTGTTTCTCAACCCTTTGAAGGAAATTAAAAACCTTAGTAATTATTTTATTAAGTTTACAAAGTAAAACCAAGCCATGCTATTTAAGCCAATTAAACAAAAATTGTAGTTATTACAATATATCATATAAAAATATAAAATATGTTGTTCTTCGTTTAAAAAGGCTAGAGATTCTTCAGTTCAAAATGTTTGCTTATGGTCTTTTTCATGAAATAAAGGACTGCAGTTCCATGTTAGCCCAGGGTTATGGAGAGTATATTCAGATGATTGTTAACCATTCTATAAAATATATGCGTGGCTGCCAGTACCTATATAAATGAATTAATGCACTTTCTTTCTGGCCTATAGATTTGGTACAGCCAAAATAGTCCACTTTTGCTGAGGGCTAGAGGATAAGTTTAGTTCTCTGCTTAAGGTTAAATAAAACTTTTGTCCTTTAATTTTTTTTTTTTTTTTTTTTTTTGCTGTTGAGTTTTAATACAATATGATAGGATTAATAAGATTTGCTAGGCCCTTGATAAATTATGCTTAATTAAAAGTTTACTTTGATTTTAGTTTAAAAAGAGCAGGTTTAATGTAATTTAATGTAAAGATTATAATTGAGTACAAGTTTGAGTTTTACCTAGTGTCTTTGTTTAGATTGTTTTTTTTTTCTTTTTTTTTTGAGGTTAAATCTAAAATGAGTAACCATAAATTTTACCTAGGTAGATAGATCTACCAAAAATTTGGTTCTAAAACATACATTTTAAAAATATGTCAAAATTGGGATTATAAAATCCTGTTTTATAGGATGAAATTCAGAGGAGATGATGAATATAGACAAAGAGTAATTCAAAGATCATGGCCCTCAGACTTGTCAGAGATCTGATAAATATGGCATTTTAACATTGTAAGTTTATTATGACAGAGTCCAACGTGTTGAGGCACAAAACAACAAATTAACTCAGTTTTTATAGGTACACCATATGCTTTTTTATTCCATTTAAAGCAAAAGCTAGCCGAATTGTTGATCTTTTAATGGTATTTATTGATGGCTCATTATCTAGTCTTACTACCTATGATTATAAAAGAAAAGCAATATCTTTTTAAGTGTCTAGCACATCTATGCAAATAGCAGAGTTATCTGAAGTATTGGCTGTTTCAAAGTTTTAATAAGAAGTCTTTGAACATTTTTACATATAGTGCATATATAGCTCAGCCTTTGCCTAGGTTAGAGATTGCAGGTCAAATTCAGACATCTTCTCCTGCTAGAATTTTAATTTTAAAATTCAAAATTTGATAAAAAAAATCTTTCCCTTTTTTATAGGACAGTTGAGGGCTTATTCCAATTTGGCAGGACCCCTGTCTAAATGAAAGGCATTGGCAGATAAAGTCACCAAAGTTTATTATTGTCCATAGTTAAAAAGAGCCCAGAATGCCCGTAATATGCATCATCTTAATAGTCAAACCTGAGGCTTAAATATGGACTGACTAAGGAACAGGCCCATAGTATAGTCAAGGCTTGCAGTACATGTCCTCAATTTCAGCCTGTTCTTCAATTGGGAGTCAATCATAAAGAATAGGTTCAAAATTAGATTTGGCAAAAGAATATTACTCATATTTCTAAATTTAAACGATAAAAATATGTACATGTTTGCATAGATACCTATTCTGGATTTCTTTTTGCCACTCCTCAATCAGGAAAAGCTACAAAGAATTTCATCGCTCATTGTCTACAGGCTTTTAGTGTACTAGGAGTTTCTAAGGAATTTAAAACTGACAATGGAATAGGATATTCTAAGAAATCATTTATAAGATTTTCTGAACAGTTTCAAGTTTCTCATATAATGTGAAATACCTTAAGGACAAGGCATTTCTTTGAACAAAAAAGAATTTAATTGGGATCTTGCTTATATTTTTACAGAGACCATCCATGATATCATGTCACCAATCAGTCATCTTGTTGTAGTCCTTCAGCAGAATTGAGAGCTTTTCATACATAACCACATTTGGCAGGCTTAGAGAGGGAGAATGAGACATACTGGACACTGAGAAAAATGCCCTGAGAATCAGGCCACAGAGGAAGATGATCCAGCCAGCCTAGGTGATAACGTATAATTTAGGGTCAGTTAAAAGGGAGAGGAGGACATCTACTCTCCTGGGAATTTAAGATATTGCAAAGGAGTAGAAGAAGGTTGGGTGGGACTGGAAAGAAATGAGTGAGGGGACAGCAGAGGGGATACTATGTAAACAAATCATAAATAATAAATTCATAAGGAAAACTGTGATCAAAGTGATGAAGTATTGAACTCATCAGGACTGATGGCTCATTCTTGGGGATGGTGTCAGTGTTCAGCAAGGATTAACTCAGCTTTCTTTAAGACACTTGGCACTGAGACTCTGCTCAAGATCCAGGGAGTATATGAATAACACATACTTGAATTTGGTGTATTTTAAAGAAAAAAATAATGTAACACATGGGTAGGGATTTGAAAGTGGGAGCAAAGTAAAAGGTGTGTAATGTATATTACATAAAATTTCAACATAATCAATAGAAATAACATGTTGACAACTTTTACAATGACTTTTCAAATGGAGAAAATATTCCACTAAAGGAGGGAAGAAACTGACTTTGTAAGGCATGCTTTCCAGGAACTCATTATGTAGCAGAGAATCCTAGCATAAATTAGTGGTTACCCATCTACCTCAGATCCCAGGAGTTCAGGTGGTACTACTAAACAATCAGTCCTGGCAGGAACACTACTTTGAGAGAGTTTGTCTGGAGGATCACAGCAGGAAACACAGCTGCTCTTATGTCCTAGGCTGATAATACCTACTCATTTATCTGTCCTGATGGTAGAATTTTAACTGTAAACACCACAATCAGGAGGATTGCTCACTGAACAATGAGTAGGACAAAGCTGCTGATACTTCCAGATCAGCCAAGGTAAACCTGCAAATAGAGGGTTGGCAACACTTGTGTGGAACAACACCAGCTGTCAAATAATATCTTGTCCCTCAGTTCTCCTTTTACTCTCACAGATATTTGACTTTTTCAGGCAAACCAATCCCAGGAATTATCTGGTTTCCTTCTCTTTCCCCTGCTCTTAAATCCACAATAACTCAGCAAACCCTAGTCCCTGCCAGCCTGTTATATCAATAAGAATGTGAAGGTACATTTAGTGAGTACACCAGTAACTGCTCAGTTCAAAATCACAACATAGGAAATTTCAGATCCAAGAATACAGGAGGACATTTGGTACATTCTCTGTAATCCCACATCACTTCGAAGCTTCCCTACTTAGGAAGCTGTCCAAATATATAAACATGAAAGATTTCCTACATTGTCACAGAGGTAAACAGGAATAAAAATGTGGAATCTCGATACAGGGATGAGATAAAGGCATGTTGGGTGTCACAAGAAAAAGTCATGTGTGCACAGTGGACACTGTGGAATGTTTGTTTAGTCATCTCTATGGAAACCTCAAGATTATTTCAGTGCTAATTGCCTTAGAGGCAGAATGTTGTCATGAAACAGGTGAAAGCCAGTAAGAGTTTCAGGAACCAGTTATTAATAGGGCCAAGTGTACCGCATGCTGAGACACCCTACAAGCCTCAATCTAGGCAGCTGAAAGAACACAACCAAGGGATGTTAGTTCCTGTGACCAAGACTCTTAGTTCAGGAAAAGTGTCACATTTTTCCTTTTAAGTGGACATTAATAAAGACAAGAGTCCTTGACATGTGAGTTTCTAAATTTCACAGATTCCATTATCATTTATTAATTCACAGATGTGTCCTAGTCCATGAAATGCTTACTGGGAAAATGCTCCCTGACTAAGGCAACTCTTTGAACAAAAAATATTTAATTGGGATCTTCCTTATATTTTTACAGAGACCATCCAGGATGTCATGTCTGCATGCAATCATCTTGTAGTCCTTCAGCAGAACTGAGGTCATTTCCTACTCAACCAAATGCAGCAATGAAGAGAGAGGGAGACTGACAGAGACAGAGAGAGAAAGAGCTAGAGAGAGACAGTCTGAAACTGAGAAAATGACAAAATCAGAACCAAAGATATAAAGTGACAGAGATTGAGAGTGAGAGACTCCATTTGTCTGGCACTTTCATTGGCATATACACCTAAAAGTATATCTTCCTATAATATATCTCCAATAGGAATTATATTATCTAACTAGGCCATATCTCCTAACTCTTCCCAGACAACTTCCTCAAGAGTCTCAACATTTAAACAGATGAGATTCACATGGACATTGCAGTTCAAATCGCCAGCAAGTAGAGAAGACAGAAGGAATTCTAGACTAAAAGAACATAGTTATCCTGATACTATAGAGCTCTTCATGACTGATGGCTTCTTCTTGTGGGTGGTGCCAGGGTGTGACAAGGATGAACTCAAATTTTCTTTAAGGGACTTGGCACTGAGACTCTGATCATGTTCCAATGAGTATATGAACAACATATACTTCAATTGATGGATTTTAAAGATAAAAAATTTAGTGTGACCTGTAGGAAGGAATTTGAACCAAGGATCAATGGAAAAGAAGTTTAATGTTCATTTTATAAAATTCCCACATAATCAATAAAATAATATGTCAACAACTTTTAAAATTACTTTTAACATGGAGAAAAGATTTCCCTAGAGGGAGCCAGAGTTTGACTTTGTAAGGCATGCTTTCCAGGAATTCATTGTGTACCAGAGAAATTTAGCATGACCTATTGTTTACCCAGCTACCTCAGACCCCAGGAGCTCAGGTGTCACCTCTGAACAAGCAGTACCAGCACGAGCATTAAGTTTAGAAAGTTTGCTGGAGGACCACAGCAGGAAACACAGCTTCTTTCGTGTTCTAGATATATAACACTGACACATTTCACTGTTTTGAAGGCTCAGGTTTAAATGTAAACAGGAGAAACAGGAGGGTTCCTCACTGACAACTGAGTAGGACATAGCTGCCCATCCAGCTAGGTCAGCCAAGGCAATCCTGCTCATAGAGTGTTGTCAACACTAGTGTGGAACAGAAAGAGGTGTCAAATAGTTTGTTTCTCCTTTTACTCTTACTGATTTTCTCTTTTTCAGCCAAACCAGTTCTAGAAAATCTCTGGTTTGGCAGATGTGGGTCTTATCTAAGTTCCATGTCTCAGAGACTGTCATTAGTGGTCTCTGCATGTGTGAGTGTTAGTTGTTCTGAGCCTGAGAAGTAGATAGCAAGTTCCCTACAACATTGGGAACCAGTCAGCTAACTTGGTATAACCTTGAGTGAATTCCTGGATGCCTTTCCAGGTAGCACAGATGTGTTGCTACTGTGAAAAAAAAAAATGCTTGCACCCTTTGCTTTATAAGTCTTGTTTGCATGTTTAGTAAACTGAGACTTGATCGGGAATCTGTCTTGTCTCCATTCTTTGTGTCTCTGTCCTGCCATTTCCACTCCTTTCTGGTGGAGACTGTTCGACTAGCCTGTATGATGGGTCAGTTGACACCTGTACAAGGGACTTTGAAAAGTAGAGGCAAGATGAGAAAGGCTGGTTTTTGGAAATCTGGATGCCTAAGAAAAAAACTGCTTTGTGATGACAGCCCATCACAGGGAAGAAGACAAGGTAGGGAGGCAGGGTAGAGAAATAGCAGGGATATGTTAATGAAGACTTTAAAGTCAATTCTAATAAAAGCTAGGAATTGGGAGAAACACCTTAATCCCCTTTAGTTTGTAAATGCAGTTTAACCTTGGTTCCCAGTTGAAGTTACCATCACTCTGAAAACTTGGAAGAATGAATCTCACAACTAAAGAGTTACTTAGGAAAAATAGAGCAGCCAAACAGGCAGAAAAAAAAAGTACTTCTAAGGTTATTTTAAATTTTCATAAAGGACCTCAAATATATTTGCATTATTTGTGAGCAGAAAATAATTTAGGAACTATATTGTGAGGATAAAATGGAGTTGGAAAAATAAACTGCCAAATCTCATAGTTCAGATTGGACTCTTGTGCTCTCTGTCCCCATGGCTTTCCCTGCCACATGTGCAGGAGATATGGGACAGCTGCAGGAGGATAATACTGTTCTCAGAGAGAAAGTCCAATTAAAAAGGGAAAAAGTTCAGTCATTAAGGGAATTAGAAAAATTAAAATTACAAATAATAATAATAATAATAATAAATTGGATTGTTTGCGCTGGTAAATTTTAAAGTCTGTTTTTGAATTTAAAATTATAAATGTGCTTTATGATTTCACTCCTAAAGAGGATCCTTTCTTTTACTATTACAAAAACAGGTCTTAAAAATATATTTAAATGTTTAAAAGTAGGTACAGAGGTTTTTTTGTCTTTGTGTTTTTTGTTTGTTTGTTTGTTTGTTTTTATCTGCTGGCTTTTGTTTGGGTTTCTGGTTTTTGTTTACTAGCAAGGTCTGGGAAACTTGGAGAGTTTACAATCTGTTCGATGGAATCTGAAGGATGCTCCAATTCCCAGGGAAGAGGCCCATAAATGTTCTACTTCTTTTGGGACCTGGAGAGAGGGTCACTGGGACCCTATTCTGTTTGATAAGAGGGCTGCTGGAGCCTGCTCTCCATCTGGAAGCTGTGGAAAGGGCCATGGGGGCTCTGCTACTTCTGGAATCTATGTGTGTGGAGGTGACCTATGAGCAGATCCACTCTTTCTAGAATCTGTGGGACTTGTATCCAGTAGGGGTTGGTCAAGTCCTGGTATTTGGGTATTCTGGTTATTCCAAGGTGAAAATGTTGGTTTTTATGTCCCTTATGCATTTCTGTGTATATGGATATTTATGTGTAGACTTGGGTATTTTCACACATGAGACAATTTGAATCAACACCTCTGAGTTTTGTCCTGGAACATTGAAGTTAAATTCATTAAAATATTTTAAAATTTATCAGGTATTTTAAAATAGTAACCCTTAGGTAGTCTAACAAAGAGCTTAAAACAATTTCTCAAACCTTTGGGAGAAATAAAAAGCCTTGGTTTTTATTTTATTAATTTTACAAATTAAAACTTAGCCGTGTTGTTTAAGCCAATTAAGCAATACCTGCAGATATTACAATATATCATGAAAAAAACGGAGCTCCGTCTGCTCTTCCCAAGGTCCTCAGTTCAATTCTTTTTTCTTTTAAAAGAACATAAGCAAACATTTTGCATTGAAGAATCTACAGCCTTTTTAAATGAAGAACAACTTATTTTATAGTTTTTTTCATGATATATTGTAATATCTGCAGTTATTGCTTAATTGGCTTAAACAACATGACTTAGTTTTAATTTGTAAAATTAATGAAATAAAAACCAAGGTTTTTTATTTCTCCCAAAGGTTTGAGAAATTGTTTTAAGCTCTTTGTTAGACTACCCAAGGGAAAGTGAGGGGAACAAGGACTATTTCTAACAGGAACTCAATGACTGGCTCTTTGGTCTCCCCACCCCCAAAGGGAGGAGCAGTCCTGTTAGGCCACAGAGGAGGGCTTTGCAGCCAGTCCTGAAGATACCTGATAAAACAGGATCAGATGAATGGGGAGGAGGTCCCCCCTATCAGTGGACTTGGAAAGGGGCACGGTGGAGATGAGGGAGGGAGGGAGGGACTGGGAGGGAATGAGGGATCGGGACACGGCTGGGATACAAAGTTAATAAAATGTAAGTGATAAAAAATAAAAAAGAAAAAAAAAAGAAAAAAGAAGAACAATTCCATGTTAGCCCAGGTTTATTCTAGGAGTTCCTAAGCAATTTAAAACTGACAATGGAATAGGATATACTAGCAAAACTTTTAAAAGGTTTTCTCAACAATTTCAAGTTTCTCATATAACTGAAGTACCTTACAATCCTCAAGGACAAGGCATAGTAGGGCATGCCCACTAAACAACTGAGATTTGTTTGCAAAAAAAACAAAGAAGGAGGAGCTATTTCCCTAGACACCTAAGAATCATCTTAATCATATTCTTTTCATTCTCAATTTTTAAAATTTGGATATGGGAACTAGGATCTTCTGTGTTTTGTTTGTTTGTTTGTTTGTTTTGCTTTGCTTTTTTTTTGCAGAAAATGATGAAGCTCCATGGCTACTAGAATGTCTGCAAGTGAGTGAGGAGTTTTCTCCTGACAATGATAATGATGTGAATGAAGACCTATCACTGTTTTTTGGGCATACATTCCTAATCCACCTCTACTATATCCAGTTTCCTGGGATGATCCAGCAGTCCTTGTTTATGTCAACAACACTTGGTTGCTGGGTTTTCCTGTTTTTGAAGGAACACAAGTAAAACAGACTCTTAACCTTTCAGGACTAGGAAGAGGTCATCCTCTTGCATTCTTTAGGACTGATTACCAGTCTCATCTTTCCAGGTAATAGTTCAGAATGCCTACTACTCTAAATTTGGGGGTGGCGGCTCAAGCCTCCCTTTGCAAGCAGGCATAGTGGAAAATTGGAGGGATATTATTGTCCCTTTCTATGGGAGTTAAGAATGTCAGTCTTACATGTCCATTGAGTTACCTACCCTGTGAGAAAGTGGATCAATGTACTTGTCCTCAACTGATGGTTCCTTGGACAAGATGCATTTATCAAACTCCCTACATCTTTGGAAACCAGAGAGGAAACTTGGTGTAACCTTAAGTTAATTCTAAGTGAGGATTGATCATTATACCCTGGGTCTTCTTTCTTGTTTATCTTCTTTACCTGTATATGTTTATGTCAGTATGTTTATCCTATTTTATAGGAATATGCAAGTGAGTATATACCATGTGTGTCTTTATGCTTTTGGGGTACCTCATTCAGGATGATCATTTCTAGGTCCCACCATTTGCCTGCAAAGTTCATTATTTCCTCTTTTTTAATTGCTGAGCAGTATTACATTGTGTAAAAATACCACAATTTCTGTATCCATTCCTCAACTGAGGGGCATTTGGCTTGTTTCCAGGTTCTGGCTATTACGAGTAAAGCTGCTACAAACATGGTTGAGCAAATGTCCTGTTGTGTACTTGGGCATCTTTTGCATATATGCCTAGAAGTGTATAGCTGGATCTTAAGGAAGCACAATTACTAATTGTGAAAGTGCCAGATTGATTTCCAAACTTGTTGTACAAGTTTGCATTCCATCAGCAATGGAGGAGGGTTCCTCTTTCTCCTCAACCTATCCAGCATGTGTTGTCATTTGCAATTTTGATCTTAGCCATTCTGGTGGGTGTCAGTTGAAATCTCAGTGTCGTTTTTATTTGCATCTCTCTGATGCCTAAGGACATTGAGCATTTCTTTTAATTTTTCCTCTGCCATTCTGTATTTCTCTATTGAAAATTCTGTTTAGCTCTGTACCCCAATTTTTAATCAGATTGCTTTATTTGCTGCTTTTTAAATTCTTTAGCTCTTTCTATGTTCTGGATATCAGCCCTCAGTCAGATATAGGGTTGGTGAAGATCCTTTCCAAGTCTGTAGGCAGTCGTTTTGTTTTGGTGACTATGTCCTTTGTTTTACAGAAGATTTTCAGTCTTATAAGGTCCCATTTATTGAATGTTGCTCTTAGTGTCTGTCCTGTTTGTGCTGTATTTACAAAGTTGTCTCCTATGCCAATGAGTTCCAATGTCTTACCCACTTTTTCTTCTAACCAATTTAGGATATCTGTTTTCTTGTGGGTATCTGTTTTAATCTTTGATCCACTTGGACTTTAGTTTTGTGCAGTCTGATAAGTATGGATTTAGGGTATCTGTTTTAAATCTAACCGATTTAGGGTACCTGTTTTAATGTAGGGTATCTGTTTTAATCTTTGATCCACTTGGACTTTAGTTTTGGGCATTCTGATAAGTATGGATCTATTTTCATTTTTTGTATGTATACACACAATTTGACCAGTACCATTTGTTGAAGATGCTGTCTTTTTTTCCACTGAATGGTTTTGGCTTCTTTGTCAAAAATCAAAAATCCATAGGTATGTGAGTTTAGTTTTGTAACTTCTATTGGTTTCCATTGACCCACTATTCTATTTCTATGCAAATACCATGCCATTTTTATTACTATTGCTCTGTAGTATAGCTTGAGAATGGTGATGGAGATGTCTACAGGGAATCTGTTGTTGTACAGTATCATTTTGGAAATTCTGTTTGTTTTTTTTTTCTCCTATGAAGTTGATATTTTTTTTCTCTCAAGATCTATGAAGAATTGTGTTGGTATTTTGATTGGAATTGCATTGAATCTGTGAGTAAATAAGTGAACACGACAGGAACAAAGATGGCAGCAGCTACTGTGCACCTAAGCTAAGGGGCATAAGTACCTGTAATGCCAAATTTGGTGAGTGAGGGGGTTGATAAACCCATAACAAAGTTATCTAGACTTCTTGGAAGAAAGAGATTAACCATGAACTGGGAGTAGCAGAAAGAGGTAGCCAGACAGAGAAAGAAAGAGTTAGAGAGACAAATTCAGATAGACAAAGACCAACAGAAACAAATATAAAGTGACAGAGACTGAGAGAGAGAGACTCCATTTTGTCTGGTCACTTTGATTGGCATAACCTCAAAGCACACCCTCCTATATTATAACTCAAACAGGAATTATATTATCTAACAATGCCATACCTCCAAACACTTCCCAGGCATTTCCTACTGAGGACTCAACGTGTAAATAGATGAGCATCAAGGGGACATTGCAATTCAAATCACCAGGAAGCAGAAGAAGATGGAGGAACTTTCAAGCTCACAGAACATAGTTATCCTCATAGTTTTTCATTCAGTACAATGATTAAAGCCCTACCAATTCCGAGGAGTAAAAAGAGGTTTGAAAATGTCCTTTGGGAAAAATGTCCACTATTTCCATAATAGATTACTCTTCAGCTAAGAAAGTGACATCATGGTATTTTCAGGCAAATGGATGGAACCAGGAAAAATCATCCTGGCTGAAGTAACTAAAATGGAGAAAGACAAATATGGTATCAATTCACTTATTAGGAGGTCTCCTAATAGTGTTTGATAAAGTTCCAATAGGCAATCTATTGTTACCAAACCAGTTGTCCACTAGTGTAATTGGGTGGCAGTTAATTGATTTGTTGGGTCAGGCCATCCTACTGAAATTTTTAAGCAACCCAGGCTGTTATTAAATTATCGTTTAATAATAATCAGTGCCTTGTTCTTGCATCCACGGAGATGCTTCCTTGTGCATCAAATGACATAACATACAGAGACCCACAGTCTGATATTATGAAGAGAGAGACATTAAATCACTCAGCTCTAAATGGGATTCAGTATTAATTTCTCCCTCCCATCAGAGCTCTGGGTAGCCCACAGGAGAAAATCAGGAAGAATGTCATAAGTAGAGGGGACTGAAGACACCTGGAGAAAAATGGCATCAGATTCAGGCCACCGAGAAGATGATACAGCCAGCCTTGATGAGACCTGATAAGCTAGGGTCAGATATAAGGGATAGGAAGACCTCACCCTTGAGGGAACTAGTGAAAGGGCATGGGGTAGAAGAAGAAGGGTGGGAGGGATTGGAGGAAGAAGAGGGAGGGGCCAGCAGAGGAGAAACAAAGTATACCAATCATAATGATTAAATACATTAAAAAAAACTGTTATCAAGTTGATGAAGTATAGAGCACTTCAGGACTGATGGCTTCTTCTTGGTGGTGGTGCCAGGGGGTGGCAAGGATGAACTAAGTTTTCTTTAAGGGACTTGGCACTGAGACTCTGATCATGTTCTACTGAGTAGACAAACAATGTGTACTTGAATTGATGTATTTTAAAGAAAAATATATTAGTACGACCCATCAGTAAGAATTTGAACCTGAGAACAATGGAAGAGGAGTGTATTGTACATTATATGATTCCCACATAATCAATAAAAATAATATGTTGACAACTTTTACCATGACTTTTAACATGGAAAAAAGATTCTTCTAAAGGAGGGCAGAGTTTGACTTTGTAAGGCATTCTTTGCAGGAGCTCATTATGTAGCAGAATATCCTAGCCATGAACTAGTGGTTACCCAGCTATGTCAGACCCCATAAGCTCAGATGGCACCTCTGAACAAGCAGTCCTGGCACTAACACTACATTTAGAGGGTTTGTCTGGAGGACCTAAGCAGGAAACACAGCTACTCTTGTGTTCTAGGCTTATAACATGGACCCATTTCTCTCTCCTGGGGGACCAGTTTTAACTGTAAATCCCAGGACCAGGAGGGTTCCAAGGTGATCACTGTGAAGATCATAGCTGCCAATCTAGCCAGGTCAGCCAAGGCAATCCTGCTCATAGACGGTTGGCAAAACTATTGGGGAAGAGCACCAGCTGTGAAATAGTTTATTTACACTCAGATCTCCATTTATACTCACCGATTTTTTTTCTGTTTCAGCCAAACCAATCCCAGGAATTGCCTGGTTCCTTTTCTTTTCCCTGCTCTTAATGTCTCAATACTCCAAGAAACCACTAGATCCTGCCAGCCTATTTTACCAAGAAGAATGTGAAGGTACATTTAATCAGTTCATTGGTAACTGTTTAGGTCAAAGTTATAACCTAGGAAATTTCAGATCTAAGACCACAATAGGAGAACACCTTGTCATTTGGGACTTTCCCCTTAATCCCACATCATTTGGAAGCTTGCCTACTTAGGAAGCTGTCCAATTAAATAAACATTAAAGTTTCATTTCCTACCTGATATTGTCACAGAGGTAAACAGGAGTAAATGTCAGGTGTGCACAGATCAGAGATACTGGACACTGAGAAAAGTTTGTTTACTCATCTCCATGGAATCCTCAAGATTCTCTAAGGTGCTGATTGGCTGGAAGGAAGACTGAAGTCAAGAAACAGGTAAAAGCCAGTAAGAATTTCAGCAGCCAGTTATTAAAAGGGCCAAGTGGACAGCCTGCTTGAGAGAAAGGCTGATCAGCCCTACATTCCTCATTTTGGGCAGCTAAAAGCATACAACCCACCTATGTCCATGGCTCTTAGTTTAGGAAAATATTTCTTTTAAGCAGTCATTAATGAAAGTCATGTGTCCTTGACAATTGACTTTCACATTATGACAGATTCCATTACTATTTGTTAAATGCAGATTTGTGCACAGTCAGGGAAAACACTTCCTGACTTAGGCAAATATATGAACAAAATGCATTTAATTACAACCTTGCTTATATTTTTACAGAGACCATCCAAGATGTCATTTCAGGAAGCAGTCATCTTATGGTAGTCCTTCATAAGAACTGAGAGTTTTTTAACTGAACCACAAATGGTTGGCATAGAGCAAGAGACAGGGAAAGAATGAGCTAGAGATACAGATTCAGAAAAACAGAGACCTAGACCAACAGAAACAAAGATATAAAGTAACAGAGACCAAGAAAGAGAGACTCCATTTTCTCTGCTCACTTTCATTGGCTTATCAACCTGAAAGAACACCTTCTAAAATATAACTACTATAAGAAGTATATTATTTAACAAGGCCATTCCTCATGACCCTTCCTAGACATTTCCTTAATGGAGAATAATTATTTAAATACATATTCTTCAAGGAGACATTGCAATTCAAATCATCAGAATGTGGAGGTTGATGGAGAGACCTCTAGACTAAAAGAACATAATTATCCTGATCATTTGTCATTCAATACAATAAATAAACTCCCAGAAAGTCCAAGGACTAAAGAACAGGACTGATCATCTCCTTTGGGAAAATGCGGAATATTTTCAAAACAGAGTATTATTCAGCTATGAATATGACATCATTATATTTTCATGCAAATGGATGGAACAAGGAAAAATCATACTTGGTGAAGTGAATGAATGTAGAAAGACAAATATGGCATGTATTCACTTATAAGGAGGTCTCTTAATTGTGGGTGATAATGTTTCAGTGTTTCCAACCCAGTTGTCCACTAGTGCATATGGATAGCAGTTAATTGATTTGTTGGGCCAGGCCATCCTACCAAATTTTTCAAGCAATCCAGGCTGTTGTTATTAAAATATGTTGCTCTCTGTCCTCAAATGATTTACCAGTGCATTGTGCTTGCATCAAATGAGAGGCTTCCTCAGGCATCATGGGGAATTGCATACAGAGACCCACAGTCCAATATTATGAAGAGAGAGACCTTAAATAACCCAGGTCTAAATGAGATTTTAATATGAAATTATCCCTCCCCTGAGAGCTCTTAGGAGCCTGCAGGAGTGGAAGCAGGAAGAGTGTCATAAATAAAGGGAATTGAAGACACATGGAGAAAAACGCACTGAGATTCAGGACACAGAAGAAGATGATGCAGCCAGCCTTGATGAGACCTGATAAGCTAGGGTCAGATATAAGGGAAGATATAAGGAAGACATCCCCTTTGAGGGAACTAGAGAAAGGGCATAGGGGTAGAAGAAGGAGGGTGGTTTGGACTGGAAGGAGAAGATAGATGGGGCAGCAGAAGGGATACAAAGTGAACAAATCATAATAAAAATGTATAAGAAAAACTGTGATCAAGGTGAGGAAGTATAGAGCTATTCAGGACTGAAGGCTTCTTCTTGTGGGTGGTCCCAGGTTGTGGAAAGGATGAACTCAGTTTTCTTCAAGGGTCTTTGCACTGAGACTCTAATCATGTTCCAATGAGTAGATGAAAAACACATACATGAATTTTAAAGAAAAAAAAATTGTGACAGATGGGAAGGAATTTGAACCTGGGAATAATGGAAAAGTAGTGCAATGTATATTATATGAAATTATCACATAATCAATAAAAATAATAGGTTAGCAACTTTTATAATGACTTTTAACATGTAAAAAAGATTTGACAAAATCCAACATCCATTCATGTTCAAAGTATTGGAGAGATCAGGGATACAAGGCACATATCTAAACATAGTAAAGGCGATATACAGCAAGCCTATAGCCAACATCAAACTGAACGGAGAGAAACTTATAGCAATCCCACTGAAATCAGGGACAAAACAAGGCTGCCCACTCTCTCCATAGCTCTTCAACATAGTGCTGGAAGTCCTTGCTAGAGCAATCAGACAGTTGAAGGAGATCAAGGGGATACAAATTGGAAAGGAAGAAGTCAAATTATCACTATTTGCAGATGATATGATAGTATACATGAGTGACCCCAAAAACTCTACCAGGGAACTCCTACAGCTGATAAACACCTTCAGCAAAGTGGCCAGATACAAAATTAACTCAAAAAAATCAGTAGCCCTCCTGTATACAAAAGACAAAAGGGCTGAGAAAGAAATTAGGGAAACAACACCCTTCACAATAGCCACAAATGACATAAAGTACCTCGGAGTAACCCTAACCAAGGAAGTCAAAGACTTGTATGAAAAAAATTTCAAGTCTCTAAAGAAAGAATTAGAAGAAGATATGAGAAAATGGAAAGATCTCCCATGCTCATGGCTTGGCAAGATTAACATAGTAAAAATGGCCATCTTACCAAAAGCAATCTACAGATTCAATGCAATGCCCATCAAATTACCAACACAATTCTTTACAAACCTGGAAAGAAAAATTCTCAACTTCATATGGAATAACAAGAAACCCAGAATTGGTAAAAAAATCCTCTACTATAAAAGATCTTCTGGAGGTATCTCCATCCCTGATCTTAAGTTGTAGTATAGAGCAACAGTTTTAAAAACTGCATGGTACTGGCATAGAAACAGAATGGTGCATCAATGGAACCGAACAGAGGACCCAGAAATAAACCCACACACTTATGGACACCTGATCTTTGACAAAGAAGCCAAAACCATACAATGGAAAAAAGATAGCATCTTCAACAAATGGTGCTGGTCTAACTGGATGTCTACATGTAGAAAAATGAAAATAGATCCATACTTGTCACCCTGCACAAAACTGAAGTCCAAGTGGATCAAAGACCTCAACATAAAACCAGACACAGTGAATCGGCTTGAAAAAAAAAGTGGGAAATACCCTAGAACTCATTGGTACAGGGGAAAACTTCCTGAAGAGAACACCAACAGCACAGGCTCTAAGAGCAACAATCAATAAATGGGACCTCATGAAACTGAAAAGCTTCTGTAAAGCAAAGGACACCGTCATCAAAACAAAGCAACCACCTACAGATTGGGAAAGAATCTTCACCAACCCTTTAGCTGACAGAGGACTCATATCAAGTATATATAAAGAACTCAAGAAGCTGAAAAGCAGCAAACCAAGTAATCCACTTAAAAAATGGGGAACAGAGCTAAACAGATAATTCTCTGTAAAGGAATACCGAATGGCAGAGAAGCACTTAAAGAAATGCTCAACATCACTAGCCATTAGGGAAATGCAAATCAAAACAACCCTGAGATTTCACCTTACACCCATGAGAATGGCCAAGATCAAAAACTCAAGTGAGAACACATTCTGGAGAGGTTGTGGAGAAAGGGGAACCCTTCTCCACTGCTGGTGGGAATGTAAACTTGTACAACCACTCTGGAAATCAATCTGGCGCTTTCTCAGACAACTAGGAATAGCGCTTCCTCAAGATACAGCCATACCACTCCTAGGCATATATCCAAAAGAGGCTCAAGTACACAAAAAGGACATTTGCTCAACCATGTTTGTAGCAGCTTTATTTGTAATAGCCAGAAGCTGGAAACAACCCAGATGCCCCTCAACTGAAGAATGGGTGCAGAAATTGTGGTACATCCACACAATGGAATATTACTCAGCAATGAAAAATAAGGAAATCATGAAATTTGCAGGTAAATGGTGGGATCTGGAAAGGATCATCCTGAGTGAGTTGTCCCAGAAGCAAAAAGACACACATGGTATCTACTCACTCATATAGACATACAACATAGGACAAACCCACTAAAACCTGTGCATCTAAAGAAACTAAGCAAGAGAGAGGACCCCAAAAAATGTCCAATCCCCATCTGGAAAGGCAAAGAGGATGGACATCAGAAGAAGAAGAAAACAGGAAACAACCTAGGAACCTACCACAGAAGGCCTTTGAAAGCCTCTGCCCTTCAGACTATCAAAGCAGATGCTGAGCCTGATGGGCAACTGTTGGGCAGAGTGAATGGAATTTTAGGTACTAACTGGGAAATAGTAAGAGCTGGAGAGGACAGGGTCTCCACAAGGAGAGCAACAGAACAAGAAAATTTGAACACAGTGAACTTCCCAGAGACTCATACTCCAACCAAGGACTATTCATGGAGATAACCCAGAACCCCTGCACAGATGTAGCCCAGGGCAGTTCAGAGTCCAATTGGGTTACATAGTAATGGGAAGATGGACTGCCTCTGACATAATCTGATTGGCCTGCTCTTTGATCACCTCCCCCTGGGAGGGAGCAGCCTTACCAGGCCATAGTAGAGGACAATGCAGCCACTTTTGATGTAAACTGATAGACTCAGATCAGAAAGGAGAGGAGAACCTCCCCTATCAGTGGACTTGGGGAGTGGCACGCATGCAGAGAGAGGAGGGAGGGTGGGATTGGGAGGGGAGGAGGGAGAGGCTTATGGGGGGATGCAGAATAAATAAATTGTAATTGATGAAAAAAAAAAGATTCCTATCAAGGAGTGTATAGTTCCACTTTGTAAGGCATGCTTTCCAGGAACTCATTTTTTTAGCAGAGAAATCTAGCCATGAACTAGTGTTACCCAGCTACCTCAACACCATGAGCTCAGGTAGCATTTCGGATCAAGCAGTTCTGGCACTAACACTACATTTAGAGGGTTTGTCTCGAGGACCACAGCAGGAAACATGGCTGCTTTTTTTTTTTTCCTAGATATATAACATGGACCATTTTCTTTGTCCTGTCCAGTTTTAACTTTGAACCCCTGAATCAGGAGGATTGCTCACTAACTACTGAGTAGGACAGAGCTGCCAATCCAGCCAGTTCAGCCAAGGCAAAGTTGCTCATAGAGTGTTGGCAAAAATAGTGTAGAAAATTGCCAACTGTCAAATAGTTTATTGCCCCTTAGTTCTCCTTTTATACTCACTGATCTTTCTCTATTTCAGCTAACAAATGTCAGAAATTTTCTGGTTTACTTCTCTTTTCCTGCTCTTAAAGACTCAATATCCCAGGGAACCCTAAACCCTGCCTGTTTATTACATCAATAAGAATGTGAAGGTAAATTTAGTGAGTATGTACGTAACTTTTCAATTCAAAGTCATAACCAAAGATATTTCAGATCTGTGACCACAGTTGTAACTACCTTGTCATTGGGTACATGCCCCTTAATCTCCCATCACTTTGAAGCTTCCCTACTTAGAAAGCTGTCCAATTAAATAAACATTAAAGTTTCATTTCCTACCTGACATTGTCACAGAGGTAAAAAGGAGTAAATGTGTGGGATCTGGAAAAAGGGATGAGATAAAGGCTTGTTGGATTTCACAAGAAAAAGTCATGTGTCCACAGGATCAGTGATACTGGACATTGAGGAAAGGTTGCTTACCCATCTCCATGGAAACCTCTAGATTCTCTCAGGTGCTGATTGTTTGAGAGGCCGAATGATTTCAAGAAACAGGTGAAAGCCAGTAAGAGTTTTAGGAGCCAGTTATTAAAAGGGCCAAGTGGACAATCTGCTTGAGAGAAAGCCTGACCAGTCCTACATGCCTCAATCTGGGCAGCTGAAAACACACAACACAGAGATGACAGTTCCTGTGTCCAAGACTCTTAGTTCAGGGAAAGTGTCCCATATATCTTTCAAGTGGTCTTTAATAAAGTAACCAGTTCTTGAGAGATTCCATTATTATTTATTAAAATCACAGATATGTCCTAGTCAGTGAATTACTTATTGTGTAAATGCTACCTTACAGAGGCTATTATGACTTCACAATGTTATGTGACATCACAATATTATTATGAAATCACAATGGTTCTATGACATCACAATGCTATAATTACATCACAATGATATGACATCACAATGCTATTATGATATCACAATGCTATTATGATAGTAAGATGCTATTACATCTTGATTGTGGTATGACATCACAATGGAATTTTGACATATCAGTGGCATCATGGCCTGAAAATGCTATCATGACATCACAATAGTATTTTGATAACAAAATTATATTAAGACTTCACAATCCAAACAAAACTTCTTATCCATATGAGTTCAAAATAGTATTAGGATGTTACATTGATATGATATCCTAATGCTATTATGAGAACACCCTGCCATTATGCCATGACAAAGCTATTATGACATCACTACATTATTATGACATCAAAATGGTATTACGACATGACTGTGGTATGACATCACAATAGAATTTTGACAACACAATTATATTATGACATCACAATGACATTAGAACTGCACAATAATATGAAAACACAATGGTGTTTTGACTTCATGATGCTATTATGACATCATTATGCTATAACATCACACTGCTATTATGATGTCACCATGGTACTAAGATTTAAAGAAGTATTAAGAAATCACTATCATTAGACCAAAATGCTAATATCACATCGCAATGTTGTTATAATATCACAATGGTATTATGAAATCACAATGCAGTTAAGACCTCAAAATTGTATTATGACTTCATAATGCTATTATAAAATCACAATGTTATAATGACATCACAAATCATCATGACATCAAAATTCACCTTGAAATCCTAATGCTATTCTGATATCACAATGCCATTACGACATGTTTGTCATATGATATCTCATTATTATTATGACATCACAATGCTATCATGACATCACTATGCTGTTGTAACATTACAATGCCATTATGAACCACAATGGTATTATGACATCACAATGATTTTACAACATCACAATGCTTTATGACTTCACAACTGTATGAATTTACAATGATATTAGGACATCTAAATGCTATGATGGTATCACCATCTATTATGACCTCAATAAGGTATTATGACCTCACAATGCTATGACATCTAAATACTATTATGACATCACAATAATATAACATTACAATCGTGTTATCACATTATAATGCTATTATGACATCTCAATGTTATGACATCACACTGGTGTATGGCATCAAAATTGTGTTATAAATTCATAATGCCATAATAACATAACAATGGTGTTATGATTTCATAAAGGTATGAGTTCACAATGGTATTAAGACATCACAATTATATTACATCACAATGCTATTTTGACATTACAATATTATTATGACACCATTATGCTATGTTAGCATCACAATGCAATGATGACATCACAATTTTATCATGACTTCACAATTCTATTATGACATCACAATGATGACATCTCAATGCTATTACGAAAACACAATGATATGATATCACAATGCATTATGATGTCACAATTCTTTTATGAATTCATAAAGTTATGGCTTCACAATGTTTTTAGGACATCACAACGAAACATGACATTACAATGATATTATGACTTCAGAACAGTATCAATTAACAATGGTATTAGGACATCACAATGATTTGACATCACAATGCTACGGTGACATCAAAATGCTATAATGATATCACATCCTAGTAGTATTATACTTTAACAATGGTATCATGACATCTCAGTGCTATGATGACTTCACAATGGTATTATGACTTCATAATGGTATTATGACATCACAATGCTATTATGACTTGACAATGCTATTTCATCACAATGGTAGGACATCTCTGTTGTATGTGTCAATTAATATTTACTATTGATATGTCTTCTGGTAAAGCTGTTGTTAATCCTATACAGCTGTATAACCAAATCACAACAGAGATTCTGGTTTTGTTTAGTTAACCTAGAACACAATGCTCGCCAATAGTTACTCCAAACTCCTAAACCTCCAAGCCCTTATAGTTTCCGAACTTTTAGGTTACATCAATTTTACTTACTTTTTTGTGAAATATTAGGTCTGCATCATTCTCCACTTAGTTCCTAGTTCCACACCCAGGTTGGCTCTCCTAGCTCTGCCCTCCCCGTTTTTTCCTCCCACTCATTTCCTGCACTCTGGCTCCTCCTGTCTTTCCTGTCCTCCTGCTCATCTCCTCTGCTTGAACAACATTGTGGCTAGTCATTTGTTTTGTCATGTTTACACAAAGCTGAGACAGGATGGATAAAATAAGTATCACAATGCAATATCTGGATTGAAACCAAAGAGTGGGGGGTGAGAAATAAGCATTTAAATGGACAAGGGTAAATACATTTCAAAAGAACATTTTGCCAACATTTCCCCTTTAAGGCTCCTTTTATTTCAATGCAATAATAATTATGAAAACTATTTAGAGGTAAAATCTACATGTGCAATGTCCAGTCCATGTATATTTTGCAACTTAGGAGAAAGTATCTGATTATAGTATCTATCTTTACAAGTTTAGAGTTCTATACCTAAATTAACTTTTATCCTTATTGGTTTTACTATATGGAAGCATTTCTTAACTTCTAAAGAACTTAAGTTGTGGCAGTATAAGTATTTGTTCTACAACCCCATCAGAGACTTCAGAAGGAATAAAATTAGTTATTAGGGTAAATAAGAAATGCATGTTAGCAGCTTCCAAAAAAAAAAATGACAGAAACAATTTGTCACCCATAACTCTCTGTAAGGTTGGAGCATCATCTTCAGCCTTCTGGTTCAGAATATTTGACAGCCATATATGTGATGGAGGAACTATTTAGGACTTGTTTACTGTGTCTTGGTGAAGTCCAGCAAAGGTATGACATCTTAATGCTATGATGACATCCCGAAGTTATTATGACACAGCAATGTTATTATGACATCAAAAAGGCATGTTATCCAATGCTATTATGAAATCCCAATGGAATTATGACATCACAATGCTGTGATGACTTCACCATGCTATCATGACATCACAATGCTATTATGACCTCAAAATGTTATGGAGATATCACAATGGTGTTATAAGTTCATATTGCTATGATAACTGTACGATGGCAAAATAACAAAAAATATATTATGACATCATAATGCTATTATACTATCACAGTGATGTTATGACATCACAATATTCCTTTGACATTCCCATGCCATTATAACACCAAAATGCTAGTATGACATCACAATTCTATTATGAATTCATAATGCTAATATTATATCAATGCTATCACATCACAATCCTATAAAATCCCAGTGCTATTATGACATATGAAAGGTATTATGACATCACAATATTACGATATCTAAGTGGTATTCTGACATCACAATGCTATTATGATATCACAATGCTATGATGACATAATAATGTTATGATTTCCCAATGCTATGATGACAAAAATGTGTTGTGACATCACAATGGGATTATGGCACTACAGTGCTACTATGACTTGACAACAGTTTGATATTAGAGTATTACTACATGTCATTGATATGATAACAGCACATATTATTATGTTGTCACAATGTTGTTAAGACTTCACAAATCTATTATGACATAACAATGATATTATGATATCCCCATGCTACTATAACATCACAATGATATTATGACATGATTGTTGTATAATATCACAATGAAATTTTATCATCAAAATACTATTATGATTTCAGAATGGTAAGACTTTACAATCATATATGACATAACAATGCTATGATGACATAACAATGTTATTATGACATCACAATGCTAATATGACATCACAATGATTTATGGCATCACAATTGTATTATGACAGCAAAATTACATGACATGAGAATGATGCTATTATGACATCACAATTCTTTTATGAGACCACAGTGCTATTATGATTGCAAATGGTATTATGACATAACAATGCTATTATGTTCACAAAATGATATTATGACTTCATAATGGTATTATGACATTTCAAGTGTGACATCACAAAGATTTTTTGACATGACAAAGGTATTATGACATCACAATGTTATGACATCTCAATCATATTATGACATTTCCATGCTATTATGACATCACAAGCTCTTATGACATGTTGTGTTATGACATCAGAATGGAATTATGACATTACAATGGTACTATAACTTCACAACGGTATGATTTTCAATGGTAATAAGACATCTCAATGCTATGATGACATCACAATGTTATTATAACATCAACCTGGTATGACGACATGATTGTGCTATGTCATCACTGTGGAAGTTTCACAACAAAATTCTATTATGACTTCACAATGGTATGACTTGGCAATGATATTAGGACATCACATTGCTCTTTTGCCATCACAATGACATCATGACAGAAAACTTCATCCTGACATCCCAATTCTATTATAAGAAGACAATGCTATTATGACATGATTTGGTTTGACATCACAATTGAATGACCTCACAATGTTATGACATCGCAATGGTATTATGACTTCCCAATGCTATTATGACATCACAATGCTATTATGAAATCACAATTCTGTCATGACATCACAATGCTGTTATGATATCACAATGCTGTTATAATATAATAATGGTATTATGCCTGCAAAACTGCATTTTTATATCACAATGGTATGGTATGTCAAGTCTATTATGACATTACAATGCTATGATGATATCTCAATGTTATTTTGACATAACAATGTTATTAAATCACCATGGCATTATGACATCACAAAGAAATTTTGAGATGACAAAGCTATTATAACATCAGAATGCTATTATGACCGCAAAATGGTATTAGGATGTCACAATGGTATTATACTATCACAGTGCTATTATGACATAACAATGCTATGTTGATTTCACAATGCTAATATGAAATATTCATGTCATTACAACATCACAATGACATGAAATCACAATGCTATTATGACATCACAAAGGTATTTTGATCTCATAATGCTATTATGACATAACAATGCTATTATTACATCACAATGCTGTTGTGACAGCACAATGGTTTTATGACATCACAGTGATATTATGACCACAAAATGGTATTATGACTTCACAATGATATAATGACATCACATGGCATGTTGACTCACACTGTTATAACATTGCAATGTTATCATAATTTCACAATGTTATTATGATATCACAATGCTATTATAATATCACAATGCTATGATGGCATCACGATTCTCTTTTGCTAGCCCTATGGTATTATGACTTCACAATGTATCATGCCATTACAATGCTATTATGACTTCACAATGGTATTATGGCATCACAGTTCTCTTATGACATCACAATGATATGACATCACAATGCTGATATGACATCACATGGTATTATAACTTCACAGTGATATGATTACATCGCAGTGGTATCATGACATCACTATGCTCTTATGACTTCACAAGAGTATGACTTTACAATGATACTTTACAATGATACCTCCTAACAATGATGACATCACAATTCTATTATGCCATCACAATGGTGTTATGACTTCACAATTCTATAATCACATAACAATGGTATTATGACTTCACAATGGTATAATGACATCACCATGCTATTATGATATGACAATGGTATTATGGGATTCAGTAAGACGGCAGTCCAAAGACTCCTCTCCTCCTGACCAGCAGCACAGCAGGATCGGTACAGTGACCAGTAGTCAGAACTTGCATCCCTGAAACATAAGTGATTGTGTTTCCCAGGTGAGAGGCACAGACTGGAATTTCTGGTTGAGCAATAACCCCTTGGTGCAGAAAA